>NC_079169.1:7577053-7878303 GCF_947568905.1 Ostrea edulis
TCATGTAATACAAGTTTTCAATAGTGACTTACTAAAGTCTGCAGTAAAATAAGTTAAATATAGTCAGCCTTTGCTTCCTTTTTTTGTTTTAGACATTATGACATATTATGTCTGTCCATCCACCCATTTTATCATGAGAAAAGTGATCAATAGTTTTCCTGCATATTAGTTAGAAATTGATCAGAAGCTATTGGAAAAATAGGGTTAGGGTCAAACTACAAAATCTGCATCAAATGTATTTTGCAAAAAAATCGACAATGTGCTAAACTTAATTTGCACTAATGTCTTGGCACTTGCACTTGTGCTAAAATATGTATGCAACAAATTTTCTTGATATGCAGTACTCGCTAGGTCTCCTGAAAAAACCCCAACAACAGCCTACATATACAACAACAGTCTACATATACAACAACAGTCTACATATACAACAACAGTCTACATACAACAACAGTCTACATATACAACAACAGTCTACATACATACCTTTGGCTGGGTTAAACACTCCCATGGTTTGTTCATTGCAGACAAAACACCTCTTTGATTTCTTGTACTGAGCTAACGCACACTTCTCACAGAAATAGTGCTTACATCTGCAAAATCAGATCACACTGTCAATTATCAGATCACACTGTCAATAATCAGATCACACTGTCAATAATCAGATCACACTGTCAATTATCAGATCACACTGTCAATAATCAGATCACACTGTCAATTATCAGATCACACTGTCAATAATCAGATCACACTGTCAATAATCAGATCACAAAGCTGTTGATTATCAGAGCATAAAATTTCTAATTAGTGTAAGTAAACCACAGTTTTGCTCACACTGGACATTAACCAGATAGATTCTTTTTAAAGTTTGAGCAAAAACATTTGTGCTGCTGACAATCTGATTCACACGAAAAATTTCAAAAGCACATGCCTATCACACTTCCAAAGAATCTGAAATTGATCATTTAAATTACATGCCAGTCCACAGAGAACTTGCATTTCTTGATGCAAATCTCCTAAGACAGAAACCTAAAGTTCACATGACAAAACTTTTGATTTCATTGTGTCCCTTGAGTAATCATCTTCTACTTACTTTGTCATTACTGGATTGGTGAAGTTCTGTCGGCATATGAAGCATTTAAATGGCAGCTCGTCCTCATCACTGCTGATTTCATAGTTCCCTTCATCTATAAAAGTCACATTGTTAGCACCAGACAGGCTCCATGCTTTGTTGCTGATAAAAACTGGATTGGGCCAGTATTGATGAATGTTTTAAAAATATACCCCCCCCCCCCCCAAAAAAAAAAGAATCACACATTTTCTCATTTTTAAATATTTACCTATAAAAATCATAGAAACTATCCAAATCAAAAAACTTTTTGCAATTTTTTTATGAATTTTCTTAGTTGATTAAGTCTAACATCTCTCTACTAAAGTGTGTAAACTGAGTCTCTCAATTTGACAGACGCAATAATTATCCAAATAATATCATTGTACTGTGCATGTATTCTGATGTCCTATTTAACAGATGTTATAATATTTTTCAGAGTTCTATCAACATCTGAGATACAACTGCCAAATGAAGCTTATATTTTTTTTATGGAAGAACAAGGAACAGTCTGTTGGCAAAATCTTATGTCACTTGATGTTTTGCTGCAGCATTGATTAACAAAATAAATCGTAACTGTCTTTCAAATAATATACAATTAAGCGATTTTTCGGCTCAGGTCAAAGTCATCATGAGGACTCTCTCCGACTCTGCATCACATTTTCTTAAGCTCACTAAAATATCATGTCTATTTTAAAACAGAACCCATGTATTTTAAAGCGTATAAGTTAATTTCAAACCCTGATACCAGGAAAACATATACCATTTTCATACATGTAATTAACACTTTGGCACAATTGAAATCTGAAATACATGTATTTTCCAACATACAGTATTTTAAAAATGTAACACATTTGGGGATTTGAATCTAAATCATTATCATTTCAAGTAATAATATCTAAGTGGCCAGGTGTATATTAATATGCCACATTGATACATGTATAAGACATTTAGTGTATACAGTATGTATATCAATAATTCCTTCTCACCGTTTTTTCCATAGCGGCCTTCATCCATTTCCCTCTCTAACTGCCAGCCATGTTTATAGTCACTTCTGTCATGCAAAAATTTACAACTATCTGAAAAAACATATCTTTATAAAAGTAACAGGTTACATCTCCTACAGCACAATCAGTGTAAAAAAATATTAAAGTGTGTAAATTTCAAAGAAAAAAAGGATGATTCATATGTGTACCAGTAACATATAGTAACAAGTGTACCGCAAACGGTACATAATACGCCCGTGAAATGCTTACATAGGGTGTTTTTCTTGCTATAATTTGTATAACTTTGCTTCAGGTAGTATCAGCCATCATGAGGCTGTGACAAACTTTCATATGAACAAAGGGTCTTAGCTTAAAAATCGAGTTTCCTCAAAATGGACCAAGTTCAACAACCTGTAATTTTTTCAAAAATGGAAGAAAATCAAAATCCTTCCCCAGATGCACATCTTCAATACCCATACAAACACTCACAAAATAAGATGGTCCTCATTCGAAAACTGTAGGGTGGACAAATTATGTACCCTCCATAGAATATTAATTTCCAAATAGACTAAGTTCAACAACCTGTAATTTTCTCAAAAATTGTAGAAAATCAAAATCCATCCCACATGCACATCTTCAATACCCATACAAACACTCCACAAAATAAGAAGGCTCTCGCTTGAAAACTGTGGGAGGAGTAGGGCGGACAAATTATGTACCCTCCATATAATAATTATTTCCAAATAAAGGGGCAAAGCTCCTTGAAAAAAGGTCAAAATGGATCAAAATTGCAGTATGATCTAGAGTGACCCACAAAGAAGCTACACGGCAAGTTTCAGAATGATATGTAAAAGGGAAATGAAATTATAAAGAGAAAACCCCGAACGGACATCGCTGTGCCATAATACGTCCCGTCTAAAAAAGCGAACCCCCAGGGACAGTGAAAAACAGTCCGTTATAACCAAACTTCATAATATCCAATAACATTTTTGTTATTTTCCTTTCATGGGGAAATAAATATCACTTTGCAATAAGCATTAATTCGTTACAAGCATACATGCTGATTACAAACATGTTTTACTGTATTCCAAATTCTACGCTATAAATTATCATTTATTTCTGACTTGCCTCCAAATCCACAGAAGCCTGTTTCTTTGTAATCTTTACAGATGTCGGGTTGGTAGTCCCACCTCACAGTGGCTCGGAGATGTGCTGGTGCCCTCACAGGGCCCTTCCTAAGTACAGAGTAATAATAAAGTCAACAGAGTGAATTCTACTGAGAAATGTGCAAGTTAAAGGCTCCATTTACCTCAATCTTACATCACAATATATTATCTTCATAAACACCCCTGAGATACCATACATGCACCCCAAACACTGTATTGTGCCTGCAACTAATTCTAGTGGGATTCATATTAATTTTGACTTTTAGCCCATGACAGTGAAGCAAGAGAGCTAATAGATGTTGCACTGAATCATGACAATCTTTATCTATTATCATACATGGTAGAAGCTCTAAATTAAATAACTCCCGTGGGGATCCAGGTTAGAATAGGTCCTCACTCCTCAGTACCCCTAGCTTGTCGTAAAAGGTGACTTTAGATGAGACTGCAAAAACTGAGGTCCCGTGTCACAGCAGTTGTGACATAATTAAGATCCCTCCCTGATCAAAGGCCCCAAGCGCTCAATTGCCACTGGAGGCATTGCCCTTTATTGTACTGGAGAGTTAGAACACCGTTCCTACCTCACCATGCCACTGGAGGCATTGCCCTCGGCTGTTAGAAGACTGTTCCTACCTCACCATGCCACTGGAGAATTAGAAGACTGTCCCTACCTCACCATGCCACTGGAGGCATTGCCCTTGGCTGTTAGAAGACCGTCCCTACTTCACCATGCCACTGGAGAATTAGAAGACCGTCCCTACCTCACCATGCCACTGGAGGCATTGCCCTCGGCTGTTAGAAGACTGTTCTTACCTCATCATGCCACTGGAAAATTAGAAGACTGTCCCTACCTCATCATGCCACTGGAGGCATTGCCCTGGGCTGTTAGAAGACTGTCCCTACCTCGCCATGCCACTGGGGGCATTGCCCTGGGCTGTTAGAAGACTGTCCCTACCTCACCATGCCACTGGGGGCATTGCCCTGGGCTGTTAGAAGAACGTCCCTACTTCACCATGCCACTGGAGAATTAGAAGGCTGTCCCTACCTCACCATGCCACTGGAGGCATTGCCCTTGGCTGTTAGAAGACCGTCCCTACTTCACCATGCCACTGGAGAATTAGAAGACCGTCCCTACCTCACCATGCCACTGGAGGCATTGCCCTGGGCCGTGTCCTTCTTCTCGATGATCGGAGCATAGTTGTTTATTCCCCTGTACACTTTGTCATCTTCCATTCCCTTCAAAGCCTACACGAAAAAAATCATCACCTGACATGTACAAATTAATGGTTCAGTACAAAGCCTACACAAAAAAAATCATCACCTTACATGTACAAATTAATGGTTCAGTACAAAGCCTACATGAAAGAAATCATCACCTGACATGTACAAATTAATGGTTCAGTACAAAGCCTACATGAAAAAAATCATCACCTGACATGTACAAATTAATGGTTCAGTACAAAGCCTACATGAAAGAAATCATCACCTGACATGTACAAATTAATGGTTCAGTACAAAGCTTTTAAAGCTGTATGTTTTGAACGTTTGGCATAGGGTTTAAATGTAAAATGTAACCAACCAACCAACCCCCCTGAGATATATTCAATTTGAAACCTTTTGTACAGCCATGTCCCCACATATCCAGGAGTCCATGTTTGCCCTACTCTGAATTTTATATTCTGTCTAGGATTTATAAGATTGATAATTGTTCGTTATCTGCACTTGTTCGTTGGTTAACACTCAACAGTGTCATGCTTTATGTGTGGTTGGCTTTGATCTCTTTACTGATGTTTCCTTTGAATGTGATAGGAACATATTTGTATTTATACTAAATAATTGCCTTAAAGGGACTGATTCACGATTTCCCCTCAAATTTTGTTTTTCACTTTAAATGATCAAAATCTATAGTCTAATATGTTTTAATAGAAGGTTTCATAAAAAAATTAAGGTTATTCATCAAGACAGAAGCTCATTATAGAGAGTTTATTATTTGTTTTGAAAACAAAGATTGAAGTGTGTTATTGTTTACAAAGTTTTCAAAATAAAGGGATATTGATCCAAGTTTATTAGATATATCATATTTCAAGTATACTTTAAGTAAAATGTATCATTTAAAAGTTAAAATTTGTGATTGTACAAAATGAAGATGCTTTAAATTACAAAAATTAACGTTTCACTGGTTTGTTTGTTTACATAAAAAGACTCGAGTCTTTGTTTACATAACACAGAATCAAAGCTAAGATACTGCTCTTATCCTTGCATTCAGATGGTCCAAATTTTGGTTGTCAACATTAAATGAGTTATATTTTTAATTTTCAACATCAAAAATGATAAACATTTCTTTCAAAAAACGTGAACCAGTCCCTTTAAGATCCTGTAAATATGTTAAAGTCTGAGTTGATCAAGTTTTCTCTTTCTCCTTCTATTCATGGTTCTACTTTCTGTATCTATTGAGTCTCCATTCTTATTTATTTTTTCTTTCTTATGAAAATGTTTTCAGGTTTCGTAAATATGGAAATTTTTCACAATTCTGTTAGACATAAAAATGATCTGAAGTTTATCAAATGATAGGATGGACCACATCAGTGTGAGAAATCAACGGTAAACCGATAGACAAAATCTATAAAAAGTATGTCTGGTACTGTATAAGCAGAATTTTTAGTGAGGATTTAATTTCAGCAGTATTAGTAATAGTGTTGAGATTGCAAAAAAAATTAATATTTCTAATATTTATTCCATATCTAAAGTAATAGTTATATATTTCTTGGAATTATGAAGTTGCTCAAATTAACTCTCGTTAAATACAGTGTATATATACACATAATTTATGGAAAAATCACTAACTTTGTGTCTCACTAAAAATACCTTTTATACGGTGACTCTTTTAAGACCGATTTGTCTATAAAATGAATTAAATTAAATGCAGACTTCAAGACAGTTACACAGTGGTTTTTTTTTTACATTTTAAAGAACAATAACAGTAAAACACGGTTATAGCGAACCTCTAGGGCAAAAAACAGTTCCTTATAATCAAACTTCATTATATCCAATAAATGTACTTTACTTTAAACCAAAAGATATTTTATTCTAAAAAAAAAAAAAAATAATTGTAAAGAGTTTGCAAGCAATTTTGAACCGCGTGATGACATAATCTCTACTCTAAGTTTTAATAAGTAAGTAGCGATCGGAATGTTTTATGATCTACTCTGTGTTAATGTGTGTAAAGTTAAAGTTTTGAATAAATAGATATAAATTGAATTCACTTTCATTTTTTAAAAAACAGTGAATGAAATATATAAGAAAGTATTTATCAAATTGATAAATTACTTGTATTTATGTGAAGCATAAAGGAATCTATATCATCTCTATTATCAATTATTATTTTTGTATCTTCCGGATTTGTCATATTTACAGTTTAGATTCTTATCTAATAAACTCCATTACCTTTATCACGCGATCTTTGTTTACTGTCATTTTAGAAGCTAGGGAAAAGAATTTGAGAAGCGTTTTAGGATGTTCTGATGGATTTCCGTTGTGTTTTACGAGGTACTTGGTAGCTCTATCGTCCGTTCCATTAATATTATCTCGATCAGCTCGAGCAATGTAAATAGAAGTAAATTTAACCAATAGTACTTCTGTACAAACAGGCTGACCTATGGCTGTTCTGTTTACCTCCCTTTTTACTAAAACGAATTTGATATGACCAAAAAAGTTCTTATTCTTGGTCACTCATTTGTGTGGAGATTTGAACAATTTGTGTTAAACAGTTTAGACAGCCGTGTGGATGAAAATTTAAATCTGAATCGTGATGAAGTGCAGATTTCTTACGGTGGACACAGTGGGGCTTCTTTAGGGAGGATTCGCGCACTTGGATTAACTTTCGTCTTATTGTATTGTATGTACCTTTTTGGATTGTTCTCATTTTCCTTGTGACAGGTGTGACATATATTTTATATAGGACAATACTGCTACATGTATATTGTTTTTACTTACATTGCCATTTGTAATAAATGCTCTTTTTCAATTCAATTAAAGTATGTTGCTATTATCTATTGGCAAAAAACAGAGCAGAGTAGACTCTGGTAGAAAGATTTGAAGGAAAAACACAGTCTATGGTATAAAACAGAGACGATGGTATAAGTTAATTATAAACAGCCATTTTTCGGTGTTGACATATATGTGGGAATGTCTCTGTATTAAAATATGACTTCTCGTCCTCTAGGAAAGATGTCCCAAGAGAAAAAAGGAAAAGGTTGGGAAGAAACAAAGCAGGGCTTATGAAATAGAAATTGAAAAAAAAATTGGTTGAGGTCATTTTATTCTAAATTAACTAAAAATTTCCGGGCCGGGTAGAATTTAAAGAAACAGAAAATTAATGTGTTTGAAAATAAAAGCATCAAATTGAATGACGAGACTATGGATTTTTTTTGAGACAATACGTTTTAGTTGAAACTTAACGTTTGTCATTGCATCTAAATATGTAGAAACTATCAGTTTTTTTCTGGAAAGTTGGTCAAAGCTAGTGGATGTAAGGTCAGCTCAAGTAAAAATCATTAATTTTGAAGTAGCCCAACTGGTCTAGTGCTCAAAAAAGTAAATGTCAAACCCTGTGAAGTTACGAAAGAATGAAATACAAATAATGAGTACAATAAAAATTAAGGGCATTTATTATTTTGTTGTTGGTCCGTAATAAATTACATGTAGTCAGGTCTGTAGAATTTGAAATGTGGTAGACCTACTGTCTATCATACAGAAAAAGTTTCACACATTGTCATAAAGCTTTTTAAATATCAACCTTTTACAACTACTTTATTCCTCATAATATTTGATATCGTAGATGTTTTTGTATGGAAAAATTGGGAATATATGTATCACCGACTTAGTGAACGGCAATTAAATACTGTTATCAGTGTTGGATTAAATAGGAGATGTAGTAAAGGTCGTTAGGGGTGAGGACTTACTTTGAAAGTAATCCATTTCAGTGACCATTACAATTATTTATACCAAATTCAGAAATTTCTAATGCTTTGTCTTGATTTAAAAAACAAGATGTGTTTGTGAAACACTGATGCCTTCATATGGCAGCAAAGTAATTATGTTATGCAAAGAAAGACCTTGCCACAAGGAATAAACACGTGAAATATGAAAGCTTTAGGCCTTTTTTTTTATTGAGTTGGTTTACGGATCTGCCGCACTGAATTTTTGAGATGTTGGAAAAAAAAATAAAATGGTTTTTCACTCCTTTTTATATTTCCGACGCTGTAATTTTTCCTTTTCACAAAAAACAAGAAGAAAGAATGAAAAGAAAATAGATTTTGCCGGACTGGATATTTGGACAGACGCCTCTGTCGAAATCTCTGGACAGTCCATAATATTCATGTGTCATGTGTGGAATATCAGTCAACTTCAGCCAGTGCTAACAATTTATTCTGCACCTTAGTAATAATGCTTTTTGCTTCCAATAAGTTATCTGTTTTTATGAAATTAACTTCTAATTAGCATTAGTTATGCATTGCATACCATATAGATATGTAAATCAAACACTTGTTTTCAGATGGCATCCATGACGTACATTGGGTTGCACTAATTACCTAAACAAGTATAACCCTACCTGAACTTACCAGGAATACATTTTGCCGAGGATACACTTTTAAATTCTTATAATGAATTTTAAAGAAATATTCTTCATAATTAATACGTGTAATTCTTCATATATTGAAGGAGGTTGAAAACATGTTTAACATTATTGAATTCATTCATTGTATAAAATTTGTTGACTACCAACAATAAATTGATCTGACCTATATTAAATTCAGAATTTTTGAATAAATGTTTATAGGGTTCATGAATTTTATTTATAACTTTACTTGACTTCATAAATAAGACTTTAAAACTTATAAGTAAATTTTTAGACAAAATATATGCTTGGTAAGGTCAGTCAGGATTTTAGTACTTCAGGTGATTAATGTGTCCCTATATAGGTCATGGATGCCATCTTTTGAATGGAAAAACGATGTGGTTCTTTTGGGATTTACATAACTAAACGGTAAACAATGGACATTTGATAATGATAGAAAGTTAATTTAATAAACAAATAACATTTTTGAAGGAAACAACATTGTTGTCAATGTGCACAATAGTCGCTATATACCACCGTCTTAAGTTGACAGTGAAGAGAATATTAAAGTTGATAATAAAACATTGACCTCAAATCAAGTTCATTTTTATTACTAAACATTTTGTCATTTGAACTTTTTTTTTTACCTCCTCTGAACGGATTTGAAAATTGGCCTCATCACTAAAAATTCAAAAATTATGGCATATATGTAGGTTAAAGTTTATCAAAAGTAGGTTAAAACCAACGTCATGAGGTAAAAGGAAAGTCTTGTCAAAAGAATTACCAGTCCACATATGAAATCCCTATCACAATTCAAAAGTTATGGCCTAGGTTGAAGTTTTTAAAAAGTAGGTCAAATTCCAAGATGAAGGTCACACATTTTGGTACCAAAAGAAACGTCTTGTCACAAGGTATACACGTGTGAAATATGAATATTCCATTCAAAAGTTATAAGCAAGGTTAAAGATTTTGCTGATGAACAGAACAAGAGGCCCATGGGTCACATCACTCACCTGAGTCACCTTGGCCCTTATCTGAAGACTTTCCATATATATATTTGCATGTAAAACCTTCGTCCCTATTGTGGCACCAACCTACCCCTGGAGGCCATGGTTTTTACAACCTTGAATCTGCACTATGTCAGAAAGCTTTCATGTAAATGTCAACTTCTTTGGCCCAATGGTTCTTGAGATGAAGATTTTTAAAGATTTTCTCTATATATTTCTATTTAAAACTTTGATCCCCTATTGTGGCCCCAACCTACCCCCGGTGACCATGATTTGAACAAACTTGAATCTGCACTTTTTCAGGAAGCTTTTATGTAAATCTCAGCTCTTCTGACCCATTGGTTGTGGAGAAGAAGATTTTAAAAGATTTTCCCTATATATTTTTATGTAAAACTTTGATTCCATATTGTGGCCCAAACCTACCCCAGGGGCCATGATTTGAACAAACTTGAATCTGCACTATGTCAGGAAGCTTTCATGTAAATTTCAGCTCTTCTAGCTAATTGATTCTTGAGAAGATTTTTTAAGATTTTCCCTATATATTTCTGTGTAAAACTTTGATCCCCTATTGTGGCCCCAACCTATGCCCGAGGACCATGATTTGAACAAACTTGAATCTGCACTTTTTCAGCTGCACTTTTTCAGGAAGCTTTTATGTAAATCTCAGCTCTTCTGGCCTATTGGTTGTGGAGAAGAAGATTTTTAAAGATTTTCCCTGTATATTTTTTTGTAAAACTTTGATCCTCTATTGTGGCCCCATCCTACCCCCGGGGGCCATGATTTGAACAAACTTGAATCTGCACTATGTCAGGAAGCTTTCAGGTAAATGTCAGCTCTTTTGGCTCATTGGTTCTTGAGAAGAAGATTTTTAAAGATTTCCCCTATATATTTCTATGTAAAACTTTGATCCTCTATTGTGGCCCCAATCTACCCCCAGGGACCATGATTTGAAAAAACTTGAATCTGCACTATGTCAGGAAGCTTTTATGTAAATGTCAGCTCCTCTGGCCCAGTGGTTCTAAAGAAAAAGATTTTTAAATGACCCTACCCAAATTTTGCATTTATGTGATTATCTCCCCTTTGAAAGGGGCATGGCCCTTCATTTGAACAAACTTGAAAGCCCTTCACCCAAGGATGCTTTTGGCCAAGTTTGGTTGAAATTGACCCTGTGGTTCTGGAGAAGAAGATGAAAATGTGAAAAGTTTACAACAACGACAGAAGTGAGCTAAAACAGACAGAAGAGAAACTCTGTGCTCCTGAATCTCTGATTACGGGGCACAAAAATGTAGACTTAGAAAGAATTTCTAACTCAATTTGAAACAAGAGGCCCACAGGCCTTATCGGTCACCTGAATACTGTTGAAAAAGTATCACTACTTCCATGGGCTATGAAATCTAGAAAAAATTTCCTGTTCTGAATATCTTAACTAAATTCTAATGTTCGGCAACAGTATAAAACAAGATGTGTTCTTAAAACTTCACTGCCCTCAAAAGTGCATACACTGATGAAAGGCTTTAGATAATAGGTGTATTAACATTAAAACATCAAAATATGACTAATTTGGACTCATCCTAAAGTCATAACCCTGGGTTGTGAAATTCACCATTATTTGTACAATTCATCCTTTTCTGGTATGCATTTAGATTTTATACAGTACGTATCAGCAAACTTACGCATAAATGCTATATATACTAAATTTGGCCCCACCCTGGGGTCAAAACCCTTACTCTGGGGAAAATCAAATTTACAATTTTGGTAAAAGGCTAACTGCTCTATCCATTTAGTTTAAATTTAGTATCAAAAGCACTAAAGAAAATGTTATTTAAGTGTTTTACACATAAACACTATATAACAAGTTAGGCCCCGCTTTGGGGTCAGAACCCCTACCCCAGGGATCATGAAATTTACAATTTTGGTAGAGGCTTTCCTGCTCTACATCACTACTATGCATTCAGTTTTTCTTACATGTGTGTGGTCATTGAGAAGAAGATTTACGAAAATTTGTCATTTTGGGGCAGTTTTTGCCCTGCCCCTTTCCACATAAACACTATATAACAAGTTTGGCCCTGTCCTGGGGTCAGAACCCCTACCCTGGGGATCATGAAATTTACAATTTTGGTAGAGGCCTTCCTGCTCTACATCACTATGCATTTAGTTTTTCTTACATGTGTGTGGTTTTTGAGAAGAAGATTTTTGAAAATTGGTCAATTTTGGGCAGTTTTTGCCCCACCCCTAAGGCCCCAGGAGTGCAGGAGTCCTGAAATTTACAATTTATGTTCCCCTTGTTCCAAATATGTTTAATACCAAATTTGAAAAGAATTGGAATGATAGTTATCAAGAAGAAGTTAAAAATGTCTATTGTTCACACATTTAATAACTGACCATTTTGGCCCCACCTTGATACAAAAACCCCTACTCCTGGAATCATCAAATTTACAATTTTGGTAAAGGACTACCTGTTCTTCCTAAATATCTATTTACTTTCAATTTAGTATCGATAGCATTAAAGAAGATGTAATTTAAGTGTTTTCCACATAAACACAATATAACAAGTTTGGCCCTGTCCTGGGGTCAGAACCCCTACCCTGGGGATCATGAAATTTACAATTTAGGTAGAGGCTTTCCTGCTCTACATCACTATGCATTTAGTTTTTCTTACATGTATGTGGTCTTGAAAAGGAGATTTTTGAAAATTGGTCAATTTTGGGCAATTTTTGCCTCACCCTAGAGACCCAGGGGTGCTGGAGTCCTGAAATTTACAATTTATGTCCCCTTTGTCCCAATGATGCTTCATACCAAATTTGAAAAGAATTGGACTGGTAGTTATTAAGAAGTTAAAAATGTTCAATTGTTAACGCACGATGCATGACGACGGACGGAAACCAATTGCAATAGGTCACCTGAGTTTACTCAGGTGACCTAAAAAATAATAATTTAATTTCTACTAGTGTATGTTGTTATCTAGATAAATTTTTGAAAGAATTAAAGGTAATATGTTTTGAGTCAGTTGAAGAAAGTGTTGATCGGAGGCCATACCCTGAAGACAACTATATGGTCTGAAGTTCAGAAATACGCACACTGTTGTATAAACACTGGCAATATCCATTACCTTGCTGATTTCCTGAGATTTTTCAAAGATGGCTTGGGCATCTTTGTCACGTTCTGTGTCAATTTCAACAGTAGCTGTGGCTCCCATATCATCTGGTCCCTCCCGCTTCTACAAAACACAAAATCATTCCACGACATAACATTATATTTCATTTGGCCTCCCCCCCCCCCCCCCCCCCCCCCCTCCCAGCTTCTACGAAGCACAAAATCACTCCATGACTTAACATTACATTTCGTTTGGTTCCCCTTGCTTCTACAAAGCACAAATCACTCCACGACTTAACATTACATTTCATTTGGTCCCCCTTGTTTCTACAAAGCACGAAATCACTCCACGACTTTTAAACATTACATTTCATTTGGTCCCCCTTGCTTCTACAAAGCACAAATCACTCCACGACATAACATTACATTTCATTTGGTCCCCCTTGCTTCTACAAAGCACAAATCACTCCACGACTTAACATTACATTTCATTTGGTCCCCCTTGCTTCTACAAAACACAAATCACTCCACGACTTTTAAACATTACAGTTCATTTGGTCCCCCTTGCTTCTACAAAGCACAAATCCCTCCAGGACATAACATTACATTTCATTTGGTCCCCCTTGCTTCTACAAAGCAGGAAATCACAATATAACAATACAGAAACTAATGGTTAAACTGGAATGATAAATTCACTCTCCCTAAATTGAAACTATATTCTGAATTTTCGAAAATTGAGTTTCCTTACAACACAAGCACACAATGTCATGACTTTAAATCACTCTAGATAGGCTAAGAAAATCGAACTTCTGAAATTTAGCCACCACCACATCACAATGAAAACTACCACAAAGCTCAAACATACAGATCCAGGGAGATAACTTGAATTTTAATTTAGAAGATAACAACATTGAGCTGCAGTAGAATATATCTCTGAGACAAAAATAACGAATTTACATATTATGATACAGTTTAACAAGAGTACCGCAAACGGTACAATATACACCCGTCGGACAGTGAAATTCAACCTGGAAGCATATTATGCACTTTTGGACCTTTGACTAAATATCAGGGCAATATCTGTATCCATAATGAAAAAAAGCCCGGAAAACTGTCTGACCTATTTTTAGTCCAAAAGTAGGTCAAGGATGGACCAATCCAGCTGAAATGCAAAAAGAACTTGTATTCCTCCGAGAGCAAATCTTTGACTAAATATCAGGGCAATATCTGTATTCATAATGAAAAAAAGCCTGGAAAACTCTGACCTATTTTTAGTCCAAAAGTAGGTCAAGGATGGACCAATCCAGGTGAAATGCAAACTGAACTTGTATTCCTCCGAGAGGAAGCCTCTGACTAAATATCAGGGCAATATCTGTATCTATAATGAAAAAATCGCTAAAACGCATCAAAGATGCATATGGCAGAGTTACAGTTTGAAAATTATGCATGCTTGTATTCACGAAGTAAAAATATGTACGTATTTAATATAGTTTATAAGTATGAAGCTTTGAATGGTCGCAATAGGTATTTAGTGTGATAATGATCTTGACCTTTGGATTTTCAAAAGCAACATGAATCTAGAATGTCATCAGGATTTGAAGTCTGATAATCATGCACCAGCAAGTACATGTATAAAAGTTAGAGGCAAGCTCAAATCTACAGTATATAGTGAAAGAGACCTTGACCTTTGACCTCAAAATAAATAGGAACATTCCTCTTTAGAATGCGATCATGTTATGTAAGTCTCACAAAGATGCACTAAAAAGTATGAAAGTTAAAGACTGGACAAGCTAATTGTGGATGCCGCCCGCCGGCCTTCGCCAATTCAAAAGCCGAGATTTGCTACGCAACTCGGCTAAAAAGCCCAGAAAACTCTCTAACCTATTTTTAGTCTAAGAGAGAAAGCCTATCACTAAATATCAGGGCAATATTTGTATCCATAATGAAAAAAAGCCTGGAAAACTGCTTGACCTATTTTTAGCTGAAAAGTAGGTCATGGATGGACCAATCCAACTGAAATGCAAACTGAACTTGTATTCCTCCAAGAGGAAGCCTTTGACTAAATTTCAGGACAATTTCTGTATCCATAATGAAAAAAAGCCCAGAAAACTGTTTGACCTACTTTTAATCCTCATGTAGGTCACAGACGGACGAACCAATCCAGTTGAAATGCAAACTGAACTTGCATTCCTCTGAAATGAAGCTTATGTGTAAATTTCAGGGCAATATCTGTAATGAAAAAAGTCCGGAAAACTGTTTGACCTACTTATAGCCCTAGAGTAGGTCAAGGATGGACCAATCCAGCAGAAATGCAAACTCCAAACTCACTCTTACTATTCTTGAGGGAGATATTGTGACCAAATTTCAAAGTTGTACAGGCATCTGTTATGGAAAAAAGTCCGGAAAACATGACCCAGGTTGGACGGACGGACAGCCGAACAGACAGCGCCTTAACATAATACGTCCCATCTAATGACGGGCATATAAAAAGGGGAGTTAAATCTGTAGATCTCCTATTGCACAAGACTTAGTATATTTAGTTTTCAACACTTTAGCTGTAATTGACAAGGTTGCATGATAAAACTTCTATACTGACAATGTCATCACTTACCCCAGTTCTACTTGATTTGTAGCTAACTGATATTTAATGTCATCACTTACCCCAGTTCTACTTGATTTGTAGCTAACTGATATTTAATGTCATCACTTACCCCAGTTCTACTTGATTTGTAGCTAACTGATATTTAATGTCATCACTTACCCCAGTTCTACTTGATTTGTAGCTAACTGATATTTAATGTCATCACTTACCCCAGTTCTACTTGATTTGTAGCTAACTGATATTTAATGTCATCACTTACCCCAGTTCTACTTGATTTGTAGCTAACTGATATTTAATGTCATCACTTACCCCAGTTCTACTTGATTTGTAGCTAACTGATATTTAATGTCATCACTTACCCCAGTTCTACTTGATTTGTAGCTAACTGATATTTAATGTCATCACTTACCCCAGTTCTACTTGATTTGTAGCTAACTGATATTTAATGTCATCACTTACCCCAGTTCTACTTGATTTGTAGCTAACTGATATTTAATGTCATCACTTACCCCAGTTCTACTTGATTTGTAGCTAACTGATATTTAATGTCATCACTTACCCCAGTTCTACTTGATTTGTAGCTAACTGATATTTAATGTCATCACTTACCCCAGTTCTACTTGATTTGTAGCTAACTGATATTTAATGTCATCACTTACCCCAGTTCTACTTGATTTGTAGCTAACTGATATTTAATGTCATCACTTACCCCAGTTCTACTTGATTTGTAGCTAACTGATATTTAATGTCATCACTTACCCCAGTTCTACTTGATTTGTAGCTAACTGATATTTAATGTCATCACTTACCCCAGTTCTACTTGATTTGTAGCTAACTGATATTTAATGTCATCACTTACCCCAGTTCTACTTGATTTGTAGCTAACTGATATTTAATGTCATCACTTACCCCAGTTCTACTTGATTTGTAGCTAACTGATATTTAATGTCATCACTTACCCCAGTTCTACTTGATTTGTAGCTAACTGATATTTAATGTCATCACTTACCCCAGTTCTACTTGATTTGTAGCTAACTGATATTTAATGTCATCACTTACCCCAGTTCTACTTGATTTGTAGCTAACTGATATTTAATGTCATCACTTACCCCAGTTCTACTTGATTTGTAGCTAACTGATATTTAATGTCATCACTTACCCCAGTTCTACTTGATTTGTAGCTAACTGATATTTAATGTCATCACTTACCCCAGTTCTACTTGATTTGTAGCTAACTGATATTTAATGTCATCACTTACCCCAGTTCTACTTGATTTGTAGCTAACTGATATTTTGCGTTCATCGTTACTTTCACTTTCGTTGTAATCTACTTTATGCTTCAGTCGAAATCCTTTAGTCTGTTAAATTAATTAAACATAAATTTGACTGTTGTAACTGTGATAATATCATTTTATAAACAAGAGCAATATCTATGGGTTTTTTTTGCCTAAATAATTGGACCAGATGCAAAATATAATCATAACATTTTGTTTCAAACATTCAAAATGAAAATATTTCGGGTATTTCACACAAATACATGGAAATCACTTTTAGAAAGAACATTGTGATTCCTAAAGCAATTCTTAAAAAATCTAGGCTCTACTTTTTGTGTGACGTGTTGATTTTCACAATTCATTTTTAGTTTAAATGATGCATACCCCTTGAACCATAGGATTGTGTTGTGACTTTTTTGATTTCTTGATGGCAATATTGCCTTCCTCATCTGAACTGTTGCTCTCTGAAATTGAAATAAAAACTTGCAGATTCATTAATGTATTACTAATTATGTACTATGTTAATGTACATGTAGTAATGCATTCTGTTTCAATTCAATCAAATGGTTGAAAACTATTCTGTTTCAATTCAAACATCATCACAAACTACGGCTGAAATGTATGTGCCTCTCCCTTTTAAAAAAGGAGAGGAGCATACATTTCAGCCAGGACTTACGACAGTGTTTAAATCTCCAACTAGACTAGCCTTTGCTCAGAAGCTCAGCAATTTGCCGAATTGTGTAATTTTTTTTCCCCAGGTTCACACAACATTTATTCACGTAATGACAGTCAGAGTTTTAACACCAAGCCCTTACAAACCCACCTGACTAGGGGATATAGGGTATTTATCTACCATTTACTCATACATCCACTCTAATAGGCATTCATTCAAAGATAGAAGAAATGGAAGAGGATTAGAAAGGAATGAAATTACTCTGGCTTATCATATGTACACTATACAAAATAATATTAATCTAATAGGTTGTCACAAACTTTAAAGGAATCAAATGTATATCAAATGTACTGTTATGACATTGATAATAACTTCCGAGGATACATAGACTAATGTATACAATTACATATTATATATTCTGGATGATCTAAAATCTATAAATCTTTTAATTTATGAAATGCATTCCATTTCTTCTCAAAAACATCTACATAATCATTTTTGCATGCTAACTGCCTTTTTACTTTGTACACATTTGTCCAAGTGGTAACAAAGTTATTTAACAAAGGCGGATTGCCTCTACATTTGCAACAATACACAAAGTACTTTAAATAATAATTAATCAAATTGATCATTTCATTTTCTGAGCTACCCAGCAAAAAAGTCTTTTTTATCAACAACAATATTTACTGAAAAAAAATCCCTAAACCATGACTGCACATTCTTGAAAAATAAAATAACATTTTCACAGCCATACAAAACATGCCGAATTGTGTCATTAATATCTATGAGAAACGAGAAATTTTTTATGCAGAACCACGAGTGAAAAGGGAGAGCATCCTACATTTCAGCTGTGGCTTGCGACAATGGTTTTCAAAACAAATGAACTATAACTATTGAACATCGATATCCACCACTGGAACATGAAGTGTGGATGGAGTGTACATGTACATACTCCCCCTAGACCCAATGAAAAATTAAAGAACCAATAATTTATCCCAAAAATGTGATTTTCCTGCCGATCAACTTTCTGTAAACTTTTCAGATGGCCACTTGTGAGATACCAAACATATGTATTAGTATTTCACAAGTGGTCATCTCAAAAGCTCACAGAAAGTAGAAACTGACGAATCTCGCCGAGTTTAACAGTTTAAAGGGACTCCTGTGAAAAGAACCATAAAACTACCAAATGCAATCGTGCACGCCGATTCTGAAGGTTTACAATACCGTTCTACAGAACCAGCGCCATTAATATCACCAGTCTGCTTTCTTCATCGTTGCAGCAATAACAAACGGCATTCTCCTTCACATTCAACTCATGTGTTCAAGATCGCCGTTCTTCGTACGAGTACAAATTCCTGTCGATCCCGAACGCCAAGTACGCAACCCAAGAACGGGTTCGAGGTGGAAGAACTCACACCACCTCTGTAGGTAGTGTGGTCGAAGAACAAAGAACACGTTCGTGTGCACATGTTCTCGTCGTTTGCGACTCTAAGAACGGAGCACGAGAACAACGGGAACGGCGACCTCGAACGCACTCTGGCATTTGTTATCGTTGCAAATTTTTAATTTACATGTACAGATGCAGGGGGAAAATCTTAGTGGAGGTAGAAAATCAGCCAACAATTCATATATTAATCAATTCTTCCTTTACCAGATTCAGATTTGGCTCTGCGTCGAGAACCTTGGAATTTTGATCTTTTCTTGAATGACGATCCCCCTGACTCGGCCATTTTGTTGTACTCGCCGAATATCTCATTTGTACCCTCTATTTCATTGGTGCATATTTCAAATTCTGCCAATAGAAAAGAGTGTTAGAAAGAAGAAAAAAAGAAGATTTCTTTCGGAACTTAAGTTGTTTTTAAATTTTCGGAAGGCTTCTAAATTTACTATAGCGGTCTAAGGTTAGAAGGTACCATTAAGATACACTTTGATTTTCTTTTGTTTTCAATGATGATTGTGGTTTTTAGTTGTTGTTTTTTGTTTGTTTGAATTATTCGTTAAATGGTCTGAATCCAGTTTTGATCAATATAAAAAAAAAAATCGCAAGATCATATAAATCTGTAGTTTCTTCAATGAACTAGCTAGGTTGTTTACAAGTACTGTAGACTCTATATAGCCTATATTAAATTATCTTTTTTATATATTCCTATGTTAGGGTCTATCAGTGCTCTTATCTAATAAATATAAGACATTGGCACGTGAAAATATCCAGGGGGGGGGGGGGGGGGGGGGGGGGCTGTTACCTCAGTTGGTAGAGCACCTGACTAGAGATTCAAGAGCCTGGGTTCAAATTCCGGTCTGGTCCATTGCATTTTTTACCCTCCTACATTTGATGCAGTAGACCAGCCCCTGGAACTGACAGGTGAAAATGCCTGCCAGTGGAGAAAGATCCTGGGTTGATGTCTTCAAGTGCGTAAAGAGGGAGAAAAGTAGTACTCAGATGGACTCAAAGGCCATAAATGAACATTGTAGCCAAAATGGCCTAATTTGTTTAGGCACAGTTTTTGTTTAAATGCAAAGTAGTGGGTCAGTTTGAAATTTGGTTTACAGAATTGCCTTGTTTTTTTTCAGTGGTGATCCCTTTTTCACTTCTCTGAGACCGCAATTGACTAGATCAGGAACACCTAATTGACTGGACCAGAGATCCCTAATTGACTGGATCAGGTCATGTAATTCACTGAATCAGGGACACATAGTTAACAGGGTCAAGGACATACAATTAAGTGGATCAAAAACATGTTATTGAACTGACTGGATCAGGGACACAGAAATACACTGACTGGATCAGGGATACATAATTACACTGACTGGATCAGAGACACATAATTACACTGACTGGATCAGGGACACATAATTACACTGACTGGATCAGAGACACATAATTACACTGACTGGATCAGAGACACATAATTACACGGACTGGGGACACATAATTACACTGACTGGATTTTAGGCAGTATGGATTTCCCTGTGTTTGTTGTGTTACCAGGAAGTGGGGTTGGTTTAAGATTTGGATCACCGACACCAAAACAGTACACATGTATCAAGGACAAACCTCTCTTCCTCTACACAGTGCATGCTTTCCACAGGTAATTAGTGGCCTCATGTAAATATTGTTCTGTTGATGGTGACTCTCATTTAACTCTCAATGGATTTTGGCACTCTACATGTTTATTTTGAATTTATAAAATTTTAGCTTTCATTCAATGTGATGTAATATATATGCCAAATGGATCTTGCCTGTCAAATCTTTGTCATTGACAAGGTCATTATGACAGTGAAGTTCACTTTTAGAAAAAGAAAAGGATGGAATTTTTTTCCAAGTAAAATTTTACAGTAGAGAAAGTTGAGATACTTTTATACTTTATGCTAAAGGTATGTGTAATATGATGTGGGTCATTTAGTGAACCCAAATCAAGGTGATTTGGTCAAGGACAATTTGGAAAATCATTTTGAATACATATATGTATAGTTTTGGCAATTAGAACAAAAAAGTGAAAGACAGTCACACTTGGCACAATTGTTGGTTAATATCTTATGGATGTGTCCTGTTCATATCCAAAGGTCATTGGACAATATCAAGGTCACTTGTGGAAATAAGTACATGTATATGTACTCAAGTCTTGTCTTGACTATATCATTTCCAACAGTGAAAGATAAGATGCTTACACTGGACACATAGGTTGCTGATGATATAAGGATATTTCTTTGTCCTTGCTGAAGGTTATTTGTTGTTGATGACATAAGGATATCTCTTTGTCCTTGCTGAAGGTCATTTGTTGTTGATGACATAAGGATATCTCTTTGTCCTTGCTGAAGGTCATTTGTTGTTGATGACATAAGGATATCTCTTTGTCCTTGCTGAAGGCCATTTGTTGTTGATGACATAAGGATATCTCTTTGTCCTTGCTGAAGGTCATTTGTTGTTGATGACATAAGGATATCTCTTTGTCCTTACTGAAGGTCATTTGTTGTTGATGACATAAGGATATCTCTTTGTCCTTACTGAAGGTCATTTGTTGTTGATGACATAAGGATATCTCTTTGTCCTTGCTGAAGGCCATTTGTTGTTGATGACATAAGGATATCTCTTTGTCCTTGCTGAAGGTCATTTGTTGTTGATGACATAAGGATATCTCTTTGTCCTTGCCGAAGGTCATTTGTTGTTGATGACATAAGGATATCTCTTTGTCCTTACTGAAGGTCATTTGTTGTTGATGACATAAGGATATCTCTTTGTCCTTGTTGAAGGTCATTTGTTGATGACATAAGGGTATTTCTTTGTCCTTGCCGAAGGTCATTTGTTGTTGATGACACAAGGATATTTCTTTGTCCTTAAGTACTGAAGCTCATTTCATTGAAATGCTACTTTATACTAAGAAGTGCACCAATATGTAGAAATTCGTACAAATAAAGGTATGAGAATTTGCAGTGTTTTGAATTGAACTGATAGAAGTCTTTTAACTAATATATCTCTAAAATTAACATGCATTTGCCATGATTATATGAAAGACTTTAACATATTTTTATCCTGTTACCAATAACATGTGCATGCAAATACACATGCTAGAATTAAACACGAAAACTGTCCTGATATGATGAACCTCTGGGCACATTCTAGCAATGAAGCAGATTACAAGATAACCAGTGGCATATATAGGCTCTGTGCTGGCAGAAAACTGATACATGTAGATACCAGGATAATGGTTTTTTCAGCAACAATCCAATTTTCGTGTTCTTTGCGAGTATTTTTAAATCGCAAACAATGAAATTCGCACAAAATTTACACCAATTGTGTACCGTTTCTTACAATATAAGAATATCTGAGTGAGTAGAAACTCGTCACCATTGGTGTAGTACAAATTATCTTTAAGTTAAACGGTAGTCAGGCGTTATCACTCTGTACAGGCACCAGTTTAACTTGTTGAGTGACAACACGTGTAACTTACAGTAATGTCTGTTCTGTACAAACTTGAAACCCGTCAAGTGTCAATCAATTTGTAACTTGGGAGATTCGCAAACCAAAAACTAAGCAAATAAAATATGACATATTTTGGGGTATTTTCTCAAAATTTGTGATACGCAAAACTAACTCGTACTGTATATGTAATCTCTATAAAATTATAATTTCAACTGCTCAAGCCAATTATTGACTTAATGATGTGACAATGAATGTTTATTGCCTCTGTTGATTTAAGTATCAGTTACAAAATCAACAGTAAAAGAAAGAAGAAACTTCAGCATTGAGACTGGTAAATGAAAGTTAAATAAGGTATCACAAATTGTATGTTCATTTGCCATCACAAATTGTATGTTCATTTGCCATCACAAATTGTGTGTTCATTTACTATCACAAATTGTGTGTTCATTTTACTATCACAAATTTTGTGTTCATTCGGTATTGTTCATTCGGTATTAAGAACACACACAGACTGACCACTAATGAGATTCTGTGTCAGTGTGGTCTCCTAAGTTTTATTGATGTACTTGATGTGTTAATGCATGTTTATGTACATTCAGTATGTGTACTTTCCTGTGTACAGATTGCCCTGGGTACAGTCTGTAGTGGTGATTATGTACATTTAGTATGTGTACTTTCCTGTGTACAGATTGCCCTGGGTACAGTCTGTAGTGGTGATTATGTACATTCAGTATGCGTACTTTTCTGTGTACAGATTGCCCTGGGTACAGTCTGTAGTGGTGATTATGTACATTCAGTATGCGTACTTTTCTGTGTACAGATTGCCCTGGGTACAAGCTGTAGTGGTGGTTGTGGCCCCTAGTGATATATCCTGTGTGCAGCAGCTATTGGAGGAGAACCATCTCACCAGGGTCAGGGTGGCAGCTGGTGGCAAAACGAGGCATAGGTCCATATACAATGGAGTGAAGGCCCTCAGAAATGGTGGGTGTACTCTGAAAATCGGTCACACTAGAGTGCTTGACTGATCTAGAGACTGTCATCAATAATTTTCTATACTTCAGTAGGTATATTTTGACAAGAAGAATTGTTTTTTACCTGAGTGAAGGAATCCACTGAGATTTTCTGATTAAAGTTTAACTGTCATCAAAAATGTATGAATGTTTGTCATAAAGGGAATAACTAGACTCTGTCTTCAGGTATGAGGTCGTTAATGCAGATTTAATGATCTTCACAACCTGAGCTTTGTCAGCAATGCATTGCATTAGACGATATGTGCCACTGATAAATCAGAATTAATTACCTCAAATCTGAAGACAGTGACTTCTTATTCCCTGTGTAATGCTACTATCAGTATTTTATTTCATTGCGTTTCATACGAGGGTTGTCCTGAAAAGTCATAGACAATGTTACCATCTGATTAAAATAAGATCTTTGATACGCTCCGTTAGCGACATAACAATAACGGAGTGGATCAAAGATCTTATTTTAATCAGATTGACAATGTTATTAACTCGTTTATTCGTTAGAAAAGAAAATTAATTTTCTTTTGTTATTTAAAAGCATCATTTTTGGAGATTTGTTCACAAAGTTTCATAATATATTTTTTCATAATGACGTAGAACGCAAATAAAAAACATGATCATAGCTGTCGGCGCACAAACTTCATCTTCATCCATTACATGACGTTATTTACCTTCAGGATTATGCTGTTTTTATTTTATTTTTTTGATGGCCTTCCCATTTTCGGTTCTTCTGTCATTCCCTTCACAAATATCTTGTGCCATTTAAACACTAGTGCCCCGTTAACATTCTGGTGATCTGATGTGCTTTCCATCTCGTGTCTTCTTTGAGTGCATGGGGGTCAAACAATGGCCTACATAATTAATGATTAAGGTTACTAGCTAGTTGTCATCCTGACAGATGTATCATGTGCTGTGTTGGTGCACTTTATTATTGTTAAAATATGTCATGAAATATTTACGTTTGGCAGTGTTGTTTTTTACCATTCTACTTTGCCATTGCAGTTGACTGTGGCTCGTCATCCGTCATTTAACTTAAAACCTCAGTCTGTTATAAACTAACAGTTGCATTGGAATGTGGTTTTCATAATCTTCTTAATTATAAAGTCTTGCTATTTTTTAACAAACATAGTACGCAGCATCGTTAGATAAAGGTAATGAAGCTCGCCTGAGATGAATTTAAAGAGCTACTTACAGTACATGAATGTATGTTTTCCAAAGTGAGATGACGAAGAAATGTTAAAAAAATATAGGGTATGCTCATTTAGAAATAATTTCCTCAACTAGATACAAATTTTGATGACACGCCCACCCCCTGGCCTTCAGCCAAAGTGTAAAACAGTCACAGTACTAGTGTGCTGCATTCATCTTGTTACAAAAAAAAAGAGGATGGTTAGGATGAAATTATATCTAATGCTGCTGGTACAGGTATTTCTAGAAGAATGAGTAATTTCCAGTATAAAAATGTATTTGTTTTAAGCAGTAATTGTTTATATCCATTGCTCTTTGTAAATTGTAAAGTGAAAATGTTTCCTGCTTATAAATTTCAGTATGCCGAGGAAATGACGTTCTTCTAATTCATGACATTGTCAGGGTTTTAGCAGACGAGTCTGTTGTGATGAATGTGGCTAAAGCTGCTAAATTGTATGGAGTAAGTGGGTGTTGTATTTGTTCACTGATCTACATATTAATAAATCTAATATGTTGAACTCAAATTGTCTTGGACTCGCAAACTTAATGCTTGCTTTAAATGCTTTTACAGAGTGACTTTTATTGTTTACATATTTTAATCAGACTAATTTTTAATTAAGTCATGATGTAAGTGTTTAATTGATTAATTTTCATATTGGTGCACTGTATTTATGATTTATGGTGTGCAAAGTATCGCATTGTCATCTGCTATTTGTTTGCAGGCTGCAGGAATCACACGACCTCTGACCTCCACTGTGATAGCGAAGGACAGTGATGGCTTCTTGTCAGAATCTCTAGACAGAACTAAATACCTCGCCAGTGAGATGCCCCAAGGGTTTCACTTTGATATCATCAACACTGCTTATGAAAAGGTGCACATTTTCTACTGTGAAATTCAGGGATGGAGGGAAGGGGGGGGGGGCTTTATTTTTGTTATTCAAATTTTCTATTCTTCACAGGGTCGCAGATTGGTTACATGCTAATGGTGAGATCATTTCAACTTTTAAATACTGTATGAAAAGAATTTATTGTGAGGGGTTTCAGAGTTGCTAAATATAAATTCACCAACATTTCATACCAGTGGCGTTTGCCTCATGTAAGTTGATCTTAACGCTATTGATTTCCTTTGATTTGAGTTCATTAAAGTATAATTTCACTAACAATTAATACAAAACTTTTAGAAATGCACTCCACTAAATCTGCAACTGGCTGGCTATAAGCCAATCAAACAATAATACACGTACATGTGTCATGTTTTATTTCATCGTGTTCATAAATTGATGGATGTGTAATGACCATGAATTATCAGGAAACCGAGACGCCATGTAAAACAATGATTTCATAGTGCTTTTAATATACATGTGATATTAAATTGATGTGGCAAAGTTTTGTCAATTGTAAGCTTATATAAAGTGTGATAACTCTGACAGTATTATAATCTTATATAAAGCGCGATAACTGATGGGCTGGTAATAAGAAGTATTATAATCTTATATAAATTGTGTTTGAAAAGATTGACATCTGATTCTGCTCCATCTCTCTGGGTTTTTTAATTTTTATTTTTTTTTTTTTTTTGGTCAAGGAAACTACCATTTAATCGTTGCATTCAATACTTTGATAGTTTTTGAAGTGTGATTTATTCAGCAGAGACATTGTGAACAAAGAAAGATAACTCCTTCCTGAAAATGATCACACTTGGTTTTTATACATCCGTCATAGAAGGGTTGTATTATGGTATAGCACAGTGTGTCTCTCCATTGCATGTCTGTCTGTCTGTCTGTCATCACTTGTTAGTTAGATAAAAATAGAAATTGTTGAGGTTAAAATGGTTTTTATTTTAGGCTACTGAATATGACTTTGAGTTTGGAACAGAGTGTCTACATTTGGCATCCAAATACACAGGGACCAAGGCGAGTCTGGTGGAAGGACTGGACAATCTGTGGAAGGTGGGTGTGGCTCATACCTCAGAAGTGAAATATCTCTCTCTGGTGGGTGTGGCTCAGATCTCAGATGTGAACAGAAAGTGGAAGTGAAATATCTCTCTCTGGTAGACCAAACTTTAATAGAGGCTATAAAACTGACAAGCTGAATTATATTCTTAGTCTCAATGATCCTTATCTGATGCATATGATTAAATGTACTGCGAAATCGGAAATAGGGTACAGGGGCAGATTCAGGAAGTTTTAAAAAAGGGGAAGGTTCTACCATTAATTTTGGTTTTCCAAGAAGGGGGGGGGGTCACCCTTAAAAATGCATTATTTTTACCTTTTTTAGCAAAATGTTCTGAATAGGTGGGTGGGTCTGACCCCTGAAATCCCCCTCTGGATCTGCCACTAGGGGTAATGGTATGTATAGGTCATATAGTGAAAACACATTCAATGTTTGAATATTTTCTTTACTCCTGTACATCAAACATAAATGCTAACTACAAAATGATGAGCGTGAGGCCACAATTTTTGAAGCTCATGCAGAGATCAAAGTTGAGTTTAACTCCATGCTATGGTGTCAGTTTTTGTTTATTCATTCTCCTTTAAAACTCATAATATATCACTTAATTTAATCATCATGTAATGTACTGTAAATAATAAAAAGGATATTCATGAATATTAAAGAATTAAGCTGCCCTGTTGAATTTTAGAAATTGCCATTCTTTTCACTTCTCCTTGACACATTTGATAGGTAACATACAGAAAAGATATATTTGCTGCGGAGGGAATACTAACAGGTAATTAACAAACAATTAAGTGTTTGTTGTGCTCCGCCGTTTTGATATTAATGGTGTTTATAGAAGTGTACGTGTATTGACAGGGATCAATTTGTAAACATCAAATATCATTTATTTGTACATTTGTAAATCTAGTCATTAGTAACAGTTTGTATTCAGACACACTTACATTGTCTTGTGAATTTACTGGATTTTTTTAAAATATACAACAACAACAAAAACAAACTGCGGAATGCCAGAGCTTTTATGGGAATTTTAATCCCAAACTTTGTGAAGATAAATGAATGTAAATGTTGATTAGGAAGAGTTTTTGTTTATCATAAAATGTGATTACTGTGACTTGTTTAAGGATAGACTGAGTAGTTTTTAATGTCTCATATTGTAGAAAATCTGTCATCGGTTTTTATTGAAGAGGGGAGTCCACGTTATCGAGAAAGTATAGTGGCCAGTCTCAACAGTGAAAATCTAATGGTAAATACAACAATATACTAACTTATTAATTCTATCAACACACACAATACATATATATTATTACTACAGTAACTTGATCCGAAGAGTCGGATCACGTCGAGTTGACAGGCTCGGATCATCAGATCACACGAGATGCGAAGCGTCGAGTTTGATCTGATGATCCGCGCCTGTCAACGAGACGTGATCCAACTCTTCGGATCAAGTTACTGTAGTAATGATAAATTTATTATATACCCCCTTCTGCATTTTAAATCCACATTTATAAGATACTAAATGTAATCCAAATTATCAGAAACACAGACATACCATGAAATTATGTTTTGTGTACGCAGTTTTGTTTTGTGACGCGGCCAATATTTCCACAAATAACGTTGCGTTGATGCATTGTGACGGCATCAGTTTCAGAGGATACTGATACGGAATCAGAAAACCACAGTGTGGTGATCCACGGATCACACGCTGTGAAATCCACAGTATCAAAGAACGATACATTAATGGGTATATAATAAAGATAGGTATTGCAAAACAGTATGATTAGAGACACTAGGTTTAGACACAATCCGAGCTTTATGTATATAGTATGATATGAGAGTTTGCTCAGATTGTGTCAAAACCCCGGGATTGGAGATAAATGGGGCTACAACATATTTCTGTGAGCTAGGGTATTTTATGGAAGTAGGGATGTGACTGTATGTCTGAGTTGATGGCTGTATGCATATAAACAAAGTCAGACGCTATAGAAATTTAAAAGTGTCCCAAGGGAATTCTTCATTTTGTGGAAGTGTTCCTGACTTTTGTGAAAGTAAAGCAGATCATGATTTATTTTAGAAATAAATTTCAGTTTTGAAAATACATGAAGGTATGGGCTGCTTCATGAAGCTCGTTCGTACGCCGATGTGAAGCATTGCAGTTCATATGCTCATGTATTTTAGAAATAAAAATTTATTTCTTATATTTACATTCTACTTTTATTTCTGTCGGAATTTCTAGGCATTAAAAAATAGATGTACAAGATTTGTACATGCAATGTTCAAAACTGTAGTTGTTCATGAGGAAATGGCTACATTACAATCAAAGGCAAAAACTTTGAAAAACATTTATCTGGACATGTAAAGATTTCGGAGTTCTTCACAATTTTTGACATTGTATACCTCTGTATAATTTGATTGGCTTTAATACGCCTGATCTTTGTCTGTATAATTTGATTGGCTTTAATATGCCTGATCTTTGATGTGCTTCATCATTTATCAATGTAACATACACCAGTGTATGCATGTCAAAATGATGCAGCTTTTGAAAGCTACGGTTTGTCGACAATTGACATTCTTAAAATTTCTGAAAATTCTTTTCTGAATTTAAGGTGTCATCTGAAAAATCTCCACTCTGCAGAGATTCTGGATTCATCTTCTTTTTGCCACTAGGGAGCTCAGAGTCGAACAAAGCAACCCGGATTTCTAACATACGTGTGTTAATGAAGAAAATTACATCAAATCATTTTGAAGATGATTGTGACAGACAGAGTAACGGGTCATTGCCTGACTGTAAGAAGGAAAGTGCTTCCAATTTTTGTGATAGTTCTATTCAAACACATAATAACGAATGTTCTAACTGTTCTTTTCTGGCCAACAAGACAGTCGTAGTCTTGATGGAAATCAACAGATCAGATAGAGGAAGAGATATTGAAAACATCAGAGAGAGGCTTCTGGAGGCCCCGTTTCCTGACAAGGTGTATGTGTCTGTGGTGGTTTTTCACAACGAATCTAATTTACATACCCTGGGTGATATGACAGCGTCGCTGCTTAGAAACCAACATTCCGGAATGAACTGCCAGATTTACTATGCACAATGAACAACAGCTCGGAATGAACCGCCAGATTTACTATGCGCAATGGACAACAGGTCGGAATGAACCGCCAGATTTACTATGCGCAATGAACAACAGGTCGGAATGAACCGCCAGATTTACTATGCGCAATGAACAACAACTCGGAATGAACCGTCAGATTTACTATGCGCAATGAACAACAGCTCGGAATGAACCGCCAGATTTACTATGCGCAATGGACAACAGCTCGGAATGAACCGCCAGATTTACTATGCGCAATGAACAACAGCTCGGAATGAACCGCCAGATTTACTATGCGCAATGGACAACAGGTCGGAATGAACCGCTAGATTTACTATGCGCAATGAACAACAGGTCGGAATGAACCGCCAGATTTACTATGTGCAATGAACAACAACTCGGAATGAACTGCCAGATTTACTATGCGCAATGGACAACAGCTTGGAATGAACTGCCAGATTTACTATGCGCAATGAACAACAACTCGGAATGAACAGCCAGATTTACTATGCGCAATGAACAACAACTCGGAATGAACCGCCAGATTTACTATTCACAACGAACAACAGATACAGTGCAATTGAAAGATTAGTGCAATAAATTCTTCCTCATTTGGAATTTTTCTTTGCTTTCTGTGTTATTGCAAGGTAATTTTTTTTATTCACTTCACACTGTACATGTAGCTAAGTTGACCACTTAAAACATTTTAGGTAAAACAGGCAGTAAAATCAGGCCCATAGGTAAAAAGGGGGTGGAAGGGCTTCTTAGATTTTGTTTCTTTATTCTTGTTAATAAAAATATGAAAAATTCCATGCAAAGTATGCTTTGCTAGAGGCCTGAATATATAATAAGTAATTACATCTATATGTATACATGATCTACAATCAGTATTTATCAGACCCTGCACTACGGATTACTCCATTTACCTGATCAAGATATATGGCTCATGGCAGGTGTGACTGGTCAACAGTATATGATTACTCCCCCTAGGCACTTGATCCCACCTCTGGTATGTCCAGGGGTCCATGTTTTATAACCAAATCTGCTAGTAAGGTACTAGTTTCTGATGTGACTGGGAAACAGTTTGTCACATGATTGGGACACAGTTCATCATGTGACCGGGAAACAGTTCGTCACGTGATCGGGAAACAGTTTGTCACGTGATTGGGACACAGTTCATCATGTGACCGGGAAACAGTTCATCACATGACAGGGAAACAGTTCTTCACATGACGGGGAAACAGTTTGTCACGTGATTGGGTAATAGTACATGTAGGTCAAGTGATGAACTGTTTCACCCCTGCTCATTTTTTGTACCTTTCTCTGCTGATTAAAATCAGAAAACGGTATACAATTATTTCATGTCTACTTGGGAAACAGTCAAAACTATTGTCCCGAGGAAGTGGCGATGACCCGAAAGACTGTTGTCAGAGGCTGAGGACAACAGTGTCCCAGGTCTTCGCCACTACTGAGGGGCAATAGTTTTGACTGTTTTCCCAAATAGACATGAAATAATTGTTTTATTGCCTAATCTGCTAATCGGGCAATAGTTTCTCAGCCGACAAGAATCAGTTTGTCATGTGACCGGGAAACAATTTGTCATGTGATTCAGGTTTCTTTCCCTTAGACGATTGCAATCCATTGCTAACGACCGCAATTTAGCCGGATTTTCTTTCTGTATATGTTCCCATAGCCTTTGTCTCTCCCAAGACATCCACCAGGCAGTGGTTGTAGAATCTTCTTTGATTTTTTGTTGGGGTTTACTCCCTTTGACTTTCCCAAGTCTACCACAAGGTAGTGATGTTATTTAGTGGTGCTATTTTCCCATAGCTGGGGACTAGGATTGCAGGCACCAGGCCGTATCCACTCTCCGGTGGACCATATACATGTATGCTGTGCATTAAGGGGCTTTGTCTCCTCCAAGACCTTGTGATTTAATTTGGGGCCGTAAGGTACCCAATTTCCATCTGCTACCTCGAGAAGGATCCCATTTCCAGGCAGGGAAGATGGGCATGTGTCTTTTTGAAAGTGATAAGATATTTGTATAAAAATTTGCATGTACAGTAGTTTAACTTCGTAATTTTAAGCAAGCTTTGAATAGACAGTACCTACTTTGTGTAATCAACTCCTCTCATACCTCTAACTTGACATTCCTCAAACTTTGTACAGTTATTATGGACACATTGAAGAAGTGCACGTGTCGTTTTGAAAGTGATAAGACATTTTTTTTTTAAAATTTACGTCTAGTTGAACTTTGTCATATTTTAAGCATGTCTTGAATAGACGGTACTTATCTTTTGTAATCAACTCCTCTTACAGCATTTATTTGACATTCTTCAGACCTTGTACAGCTGTTATGGAAGCAGTTGTGGATGTGTCTTTTTGGTTCTTCAAAAAATTTACATATACTTGAACTTTGTCATTTTTTAAGTATGGTACCTACTTTGTGTAACCAACTCCTCTCACAGCTTTTACTTAACATTTTTCAGACCTTGTATATTATAGATGTTATAAAAACATTAACGATATACATGTGACATTTTAAAAGTGCTTCTGAGTTGTTTTTTTAATCTACATTACATTTGTCATTTTTCTAGTTTGTTTTGTAAAAAAGGTTACCTACATAATCTGGCTTTTTAAATGCATAGGAAAATCTGAGGCATTTCTAGGGTAGACTTCTTAAAAGCATTACATAATTGATTCTCTGCCACAAGTACTTTATTTTCATTTCTTCTGGATCCATGTGCTGCTGTCTCTATGATAGATAACATATTCTAAAGCAACCCAGCCATTTCTGTTCTTAAATCGATTTTTGTATAGCTGTTAGAGTGAGGCTTTGTTTGGCACATGCTATCATAATAATAAAACCTGGGTGTACATTTGGGAATTTAAATTGTCATGGAATCTGACGAAGATGTGTATCCTTAGCTGGCAAATTAATTTTTCTCCAAATTTAACAAGTGTGGGATAATAGATCAAAAATGAATTCCATCTCCCACGGAATTCAGTGAACAGAGAGAACAAGGACTATCCCACATCTTCCCTTTATATCGTCCAGTTTTCTCCCAATTCGTAAATTATCAGTACCACACTTTGCCAAAAAAACTGATACAATGTTGCAAATACTTTTGGTAATGGAAATGTACTGTTTAGTTTGAAAGCTATGATTTTTGAATGTATAATTAGATGTAGCTCCAGCAATCTTAATTTGTTGTAAAATGGCAGTTGACTATTCTGTAATAACATTTAAATCGTGGTATATCAAATAAATCTGACGACCTTCTAGTTTTAGAAAACGAACTACAATTGCAAAACGAAGTATACCTCTTCTCTCTGCTTCATGGCTGTGATGTATCTGTTTTACTGTCTGTCCTGTGACAGTGATGATTTCTCTTTTACTGTCTGTCTTGTGACAGTGATGATTTCTCTTTTACTGTCTGTCCTGTGACAGTGATGATTTCTCTTTTACTGTCTGTCTTGTGACAGTGATGATTTCTCTTTTACTGTCTGTCCTGTGACGGTTATGATTTCTCTGTTACTGTCTGTCCTGTGATAGTAATGATTTCTCTTTTACTGTTTGTCCTGTGACAATGATGCTTTCTCTTTTACTGTCTGTCCTGTGATAGTAATGATTTCTCTTTTACTGTTTGTCCTGTGACGGTGATGATTTCTCTTTTACTGTCTGTCCTGTGATGGTGTGACGGTGATGATTTCTCTGTTACTGTCTGTCCTGTGATAGTGATTATTTATCTTTTACTGTCTGTCCTGTGACGGTGATTATTTCTCTTTTACTGTCTGTCTTGTTATAGTGATGCTTTCTCTTTTACTGTCTGTCCTGTGACGGTGATGCTTTCTCTTTTACTGTTTGTCCTGTGACGGTGATGATTTCTCTTTTACTGTCTGTCCTGTGACAGTGATGATTTCTCTTTTACTGTCTGTCCTGTGACAGTGATGCTTTCTCTTTTACTGTCTGTCCTGTGACAGTGATGCTTTCTCTTTTACTGTCTGTCCTGTGACGGTTATGATTTCTCTGTTACTGTCTGTCCTGTGATGGTGATGATTTCTCTTTTACTGTTTGTCCTGTAACGGTGATGATTTCTCTTTTACTGTCTGTCCTGTGACAGTGATGCTTTCTCTTTTACTGTCTGTCCTGTGACGGTTATGATTTCTCTGTTACTGTCTGTCCTGTGATGGTGATGATTTCTCTTTTACTGTTTGTCCTGTGACGGTGATGATTTCTCTTTTACTGTCTGTCATGTGACGGTTATGATTTCTCTTTTACTGTCTGTCCTGTGATAATCATGATTTCTCTTTTACTGTCTGTCCTGTGACGGTGATGATTTCTCTTTTACTGTCTGTCTTGTGACGGTTATGATTTCTCTTTTACTGTCTGTCCTGTGATAATCATGATTTCTCTTTTACTGTCTGTCCTGTGACAGTGATGATTTCTCTTTTACTGTCTGTCTTGTGACGGTTATGATTTCTCTTTTACTGTCTGTCCTGTGACGGTTATGATTTCTCTGTTACTGTCTGTCCTGTGACAGTGATGCTTTCTCTTTTACTGTCTGTCCTGTGATAATCATGATTTCTCTTTTACTGTCTGTCCTGTGACAGTGATGATTTCTCTTTTACTGTCTGTCTTGTGACGGTTATGATTTCTCTTTTACTGTCTGTCCTGTGATAATCATGATTTCTCTTTTACTGTCTGTCCTGTGACGGTGATGCTTTCTCTTTTACTGTCTGTCCTGTGATGGTGATGATTTCTCTTACTGTCTGTCCTGTGACAGTGATGATTTCTCTTTTACTGTCAGTCCTGTGATAATGATGATTTCTCTTTTACTGTCTGTCCTGTGATGGTGTGACGGTGATGATTTCTCTGTTACTGTCTGTCCTGTGATGGTGTGACGGTGATGATTTCTCTTTTACTGTCTGTCCTGTGACGGTGATGATTTCTCTTTTACTGTCTGTCCTGTGACGGTGATGATTTTTCTTTTACTGTCTGTCCTGTGACAGTGATGATTTCTCTTTTACTGTCTGTCCTGTGATGGTGTGACGGTGATGTTTTCTCTTTTACTGTCTGTCCTGTGACAGTGATGCTTTCTCTTTTACTGTCTGTCCTTTGACAGTGATGCTTTCTCTTTTACTGTCTGTTCTGTGACAGTGATGATTTCTCTTTTACTGTCTGTCCTGTGACAGTGATGCTTTCTCTTTTACTGTCTGTCCTGTGATGGTGTGACGGTGATGTTTTCTCTTTTACTGTCTGTCCTGTGACAGTGATGCTTTCTATTTTACTGTCTGTCCTGTGACAGTGATGCTTTCTCTTTTACTGTCTGTCCTGTGATAGTGATGCTTTCTCTTTTACTGTCTGTCCTGTGACGATGATAATTTCTCTTTTACTGTCTGTCCTGTGACGGTGATGCTTTCTCTTTTACTGTCTGTCCTGTGACAGTGATGATTTCTCTTTTACTGTCTGTCCTGTGACGGTGATGATTTCTCTATTACAGTCTGTTATGTGACGGTAATGATTTCTCTTTTACTGTCTGTCCTGTGCCAGTGATGCTTTCTCTTTTACTGTCTGTCCTGTGACAGTGATGCTTTTACTGTCTGTCCTGTGACGGTGATGATTTCTCTTTTACTGTCTGTCCTGTGACGTAGATGATTTCTCTTTTACTGTCTGTCCTGTGATGGTGTGACGGTGATGTTTTCTCTTTTACTGTCTGTCCTGTGACAGTGATGCTTTCTCTTTTACTGTCTGTCCTGTGACAGTGATGCTTTCTCTTTTACTGTCTGTCCTGTGATAGTGATGCTTTCTCTTTTACTGTCTGTCCTGTGACAGTGATGCTTTTACTGTCTGTCCTGTGACGGTGATGATTTCTCTTTTACTGTCTGTCCTGTGACGTAGATGATTTCTCTTTTACTGTCTGTCCTGTGATGGTGTGACGGTGATGATTTCTCTGTTACTGTCTGTCCTGTGATAGTGATTATTTATCTTTTACTGTCTGTCCTGTGACGGTGATTATTTCTCTTTTACTGTCTGTCCTGTGATAGTGATGATTTCTCTTTTACTGTCTGTCCTGTGATAGTGATGATTTCTTTTTTACTGTCTGTCTTGTTATAGTGATGCTTTCTCTTTTACTGTCTGTCCTGTGACGGTGATGCTTTCTCTTTTACTGTTTGTCCTGTGACGGTGATGATTTCTCTTTTACTGTCTGTCCTGTGACAGTGATGATTTCTCTTTTACTGTCTGTCCTGTGACAGTGATGCTTTCTCTTTTACTGTCTGTCCTGTGACAGTGATGCTTTCTCTTTTACTGTCTGTTCTGTGACAGTGATGATTTCTCTTTTACTGTCTGTCCTGTGACAGTGATGCTTTCTCTTTTACTGTCTGTCCTGTGATGGTGTGACGGTGATGATTTCTCTTTTACTGTCTGTCCTGTGACAGTGATGCTTTCTCTTTTACTGTCTGTCCTGTGATGGTGTGACGGTGATGTTTTCTCTTTTACTGTCTGTCCTGTGACAGTGATGCTTTCTCTTTTACTGTCTGTCCTGTGACAGTGATGCTTTCTCTTTTACTGTTTGTCCTGTGACGGTGATGCTTCCTCTTTTACTGTCTGTCCTGTGACGGTGATGATTTCTCTTTTACTGTTTGTCCTGTGACGGTGATGCTTTCTCTTTTACTGTCTGTCCTGTGATGGTGATGATTTCTCTTTTACTGTCTGTCTTGTGACGGTTATGATTTCTCTTTTACTGTCTGTCCTGTGATAATCATGATTTCTCTTTTACTGTCTGTCCTGTGACGGTGATGATTTCTCTTTTACTGTCTGTCCTGTGACGGTGATGCTTTCTCTTTTACTGTCTGTCCTGTGACAGTGATGATTTCTCTTTTACTGTCTGTCCTGTGACGGTGATGATTTCTCTTTTACTGTCTGTCCTGTGACTGGTGACTTTTCCATGCTGTTTCTGTCCTATGGGTATATATGTTTGCTTTTTGTTAACTGCCCATCGACGTCCATGGATATTGAAGAATCAATTGGCCTTATTTCGTATTTCTAACCAAAAGTTCTCTAAATCAGTAAATGGAAGACGGATCGTACGTCTCTTTATTAAGTGTATAATCATTTCGTATAAATATTGGGGGGGGGGGGGGGTAAAAAGTGAAGTATTGATTTGTACAGAAAACTGGATATTCACGTGTAATAGTTTATTTCGGGGGCAAATATAAAGAATTCGATCTAAAATAGTAGCAAAGATTAAATTGCGATCAGTGTAGCATTTTGAATGTCATACTTGGTAAAGAAACACTGTAGATATGTGTTGTTGTTGGGCTTTTTTTTTTTTTTTTTTTTTTTTTTTGGTATCGATTTCGCCATTTTATATCCAGCGTGGATGTAATCGCGTCTTCTTTGTTTCAAGGTCTCTGTTTATGTAATTTTGTTTGTAAATACCCAGTATGTTTTGACATGTGTCATCCTTTTAAATGTTTGTAACGGATTTATATGTCACATCAAAACAGTAAAAGGAAAACAATTTGGAAAACAACAAGTCGCGACAATGTACGTTTTTGGAAAGCATTCGTACTAATTAAAACTTTGTTGCACAGCAGTATCATGGTATATTGATGAAATATAAACTCGAGTACATGGCAGTCTGATTAAGATCTTCTCTAACCGTTACACTGGAGAGTATATACCGTTAGAGAAGATCTTATTTGATTCAGATTGGAGTATGGCATCGTGTCGACATTCTTCTGTAGCCACCATCTTACTAAAAAAAAAAAACCCATCAAATGGAGCGTTGAAGTTGTCGAGACGTCTCCATATGAGGGAAATATTCTCGAGAGGGACGTAAACAATTTACGATCAATTGGAGTTGTCAATGGTACATAATTGAAATTCACAGAATGATATCAAATCATGATCAAAATACCTATAGATTGACTTATATATACAATGTAATTGTTTTCGTCTTCTATTAAAAAACTGGATCTGAATCAGGTTATTGAGATCGTACTGGGATAGATTAATGTGCAACCGATTTAGTACAAGACAAAACCGGTACACTATATAGTGTGAACATTAGTACTAATTTGTAAATTGTACTTTGTACTATATAGATATGTAAATTGTACGCTTGTACTATAGATTGTTCATGTATACTGTATAGATTGTACATTTGTACTAATAGTATATTAATCGTGGATTTATACTGTATAAGAAGATTTTACATATTCACATTTTTACTATGAATTGTACTTTTGTGTATTATTTGTGAATCCTAATATTTCTGATAAAATTTTGTTTTGAAACTACATGTATCAATCTTGGCCGAGATTCGGCCGATATTTAAAAATATATTCCCAATATATGTCTTAAACAAAGAAAAAGCAGATTTACATCGTCCCTTCTGACTGATCAAGTAAATTCTGTTATACCGGTGTTGTAGCATAGACTTCCTCCCCGCATAGACCCCCCCCCCCCCCCCCCCCCCAGAAAAACGAGCCCTGGATAGATCTTCCCCTATAGGGGGAAAAAACGCCCCAGCATATAATTTCCCCCTACGTACAAAGTCAGTATAGAATTTTCCCCATGGCGGAAAAACCGCCCTCGTATAGAATTTTCCCCCTCCTGTTTCCGGATTTCATCGACCGGAATCTTTTTTCCTCTCATGTAGAAGCTTTTGAATAAATATAGAATGAAGCAAACCCATGCAATATTGAAGATAATAATAAATGAAATTTGTTATTATTGCTATAAAGAGGTACATGTTATAAAAAAAAAAGTTACAAAAAAGAATCAAATATGTGCTGTTAAATTGTTATAGCTTAATGAAATAGATATGCTCTCATTAATATTACGATATACATAAAATAAAGGATTTTTTTAGATGTTGAAGTTGGGTTTACATGCTGAAAACTTTGAATTGCATATAGTAAATACAATATGCTTCCCAAAAAGACTTTAACGATGGTCAATATCATCTCGTAAAAATCGACTAAAAGATGTAATTTAAATATCTGAAAAGTAAATTAGATTCACTGTATGAATAAAAGTAATTTAATTTTCCCGTTAATTTAAATTCGAAACTTCTTCCCAACTTTACTATTTCAGATGTTAGATAGTGGTAGATAATAGCAAAGACTTGAGATGTCTGAATCAATTTTGATATACCATTACGCGACTTGAATAATTTCCTTTAAAAAAAACAACATAAGATGATGATTGTGATACACAAGACCCTGCTCAAAATAATAATAAAAAAAAAAATAATAAAAAATTCTGGGTCTAGATAAGCAAGAGAATTCTAGTAATAGAACAGGAAACGGATACATAGCTGAAATGTAAGAAGGGGGGGGGGTGGGAGCGTAATCACTAAGCGCACGGTACTGGTGTCACTTTACGTTACACTTGTAACGTCATAAATTGTGGCAAAGCAACGTCACATTTTAAACAAATTCATTATCTCCAAGCTGTAATATCATAACTAAAGCACATGCATGATTTAATGTTTAAAAATTGAAAATAAATCTTTGTACGTGTATAGTGTACATTCATAAAAATTATGAATTCTTAGAAATACTCCAAAGTATACGTACTGTATTTATTTCACCGTGCCTACAACAGCAGGCATGTCGTATGAAATAAGAGTACCCGTTTCGGTAGGTTTCGTTTTGCTTCGGTAGATTTCGTTTCCTTTCGATTTCGTTTCGCATTTTACAGGTAACCATCTTATGAATATGACCTCTGAGAAATTTGAACACAGTAAAAAAAAATCAGTTTTGGTTTTTTCTAGGATATATATAGACTTGCTCAAGTCTCTATGTTTAATAATCATTGCTCTCTTTAATACTTTTTATTAATGCCAAACACGGAAGGGGGGAGGGGGGGTTAAAAACTCCCGTACGTTTCTGTCATCGATCACGCTCTAGTGGGGAAAAAACAACAACCAGCGCATAGAAAGTATATGTAGTTTTGCGCTTTATAAATGAATAATAATAATAACCACGGTGAGTTGAAGTGAGAGTTAAAAACTTCCAAATAATATTACATTTTAACGTTTTAATGTTCACTTTCATTTCTGAATAAACAGTAGAAAAGGTATACAGAGTGTTATTTATACTCGTATGTTTTACTTGCGAATCGGTTAGTTTCAATATATATCATATTTAGTTTTGAGGGAGTGGTCTCGTGAAAACCGTGTGACTTTAGATTTTTTTGTCAGATGTTGAACTTTTGATCTAATGATATTGTTATTCATATGCGGAAATCTTGATTTGTATTCGATAATCTTGATATCTATATGCGGACGGAAATTTTGATTTATATGTGAGAAATCTTGATATTCATGTGCGAATTTCTTTTATTTTACTCTACGAGAGAGAGAGAGAGAGAGAGGGGGGGGGGGGGGGGGGGGGCTTCCTCTACTCTTCTGGAGTACCAACGCATGTGGGCGAAATATTCCAGGGGCAATCGCTCACACCCGCCAGAGATCACCTGGGTCCTAAATACAACAGTGAGGTTGTTCAACACGTCACTGATACTCTAACAAGATTTTGACATTCAATTCATTTAATATGTGACTTATGTATATATCTTTCATTCATTGGAAGGGGGGGGGGGGTACATAAGATCTAACACGCTATATATATCCACCGTTCTGGTGCCTGTGCTCACATCCACCTCCTAGGGAATGCTACAGGCTGGTGCATGTTGGAAACTGTAGGAGGATCCACAGTTTGCTCTGTACTTGCTCTTTAAACCAGGTAGCACGCAGGAGACAGGTGAGTTGCGCAGATATCTCTTCCCCCTTAGAACGTGACCACCCGTTCAGGTCCAGGCACCTATGTCCACATAGGGCCCCCTGTGTTGCCCCTACGTTGGTAGTCAAACTGGCCGCCTCCCCAGTTCCCCACAAAAAATTGCACGCGACCCTTTCCGCCATATATGTAAATTTGCACCCTGTTCCTGATTACGATTAATAAATATTCAAATTTGTATCACTCTTGTTAATCCAGCTAGCTAAGCAGCCTATGGGGGATTACAGGGCAGCCACCCAAGCTTCGACATAGCTACTGGGTTTATTCAGCATATTAGGGCAAGGTCAACTATTCAATTCAGGCCAAATGTCTCACGGCTGGTAGTGCTGTATATTTATTAAAGTTTAATTTTAGCAGAGTAGCTCCTCTCGTTAAATTTAAGACATCCGAGGTCAGGTCATGGTCAATGAAGCTAATTCTTTTATCAATTTTTGAAATTATGTATTTCACCTACAATCAATAATGACTAAATCCATGCGTACATCTAGCATGTGTACATCAACATTATCAAATACGAATCAAATATTATGGAATATAAATCGAGATTTATATAATTATCGAATATAAATAACAAGGTTACCAAATGTAAATAAATAACAAGATTATCGAATATAAATCAAAATTTTTGCATATAAATATTAAGATTATCGAATATAATTAAAATTTTCTCATATATGAATAACAAGATTATCGAATATGATTAAAGAGTTTCGTATATAAATCAAGATTTGTATAATATTGCAACGTTTTACACATCGTAAGTGTATCTGTTCAATGCTGAATTTTTATATGCATACATACAGTACATCGTCGCAAACCACGGGTTATTGTTTCATTCTATTTCACAAACGTTTGTGAAATAGAATGAAACAATAACCCGTGGTTTGCGACGATGACATACAGTAGTACATGCAACAAAATGTAGTCTGTACAATTGTCATTTGATAAAGTCAATTAAAATATATGTACCAGATCTAGAGCAAAACATATCTATGAGATACACATGCTATAGCTTAAATACCTTGTATACTACTTTTAAAAATCATTTTAATTTAGATCATTCAAAAATAATAAAAGCAGCATTTTACGTTTTAGCTAGACGTAGGTTGTGTACATTGACGTCGCGTCATTGCGCGACAAAATCACATGGGACATTTATTTGGACATTAAGTATCTTTTCCTTACTAAGAAATAAGACATAAAATGGTAGAATTGTTTAAAAAGCTGGGTATTTGTAGAATAAGGACATTTCACTGGACACCGATAAAATCAATCTACTTCATGGATATACTCAGAATTTTATAATACTGGTATACATTGTGCTCTACGATACATGTCATTATAAATGTAACAAGGATAGTCAACTTCCCCCTGTATTAGACGTGCTACTGGTCATGATGATTTGCATTTGCAGTCTATCTACAAACACGGGACACCACTGACAGGCACTGTATTTGCCATTTTGAAGGTCGCTATATCAATTCTATGAACTAAATGTTTAAAATAATTGGTTTATGGTTTTTAGATAAGGACGTCACAATCATACACCAATTCTTACGTTATTTGGGACAAAATCAATCATTTTATTAATCTGTGGATAAAGCGTATGCGTATTTCATGTAACGCGGGACAACGAAAAATGACGACATCTGCGTGTATTTATTGCTAATGAAATGCGTGTAAATTATATTTTATATAAGCTATTATCATTATTTATATATTTTCCTTGCCATTGATGTATAAGACTTTAATAATCCACAAAATATACAACTGTGTAAACATAGCGGAAACATTTTCTAATGCACGTATGAAAGTAACACCAGTACCGTGCGCGACGTCACTGTCATTTAGGGGGAAATTCTATACTGGGACGGTTTTTCCTAGAGGGGGGAATTGGGCCCGGGTTATTTCTTCCTCGGGGGGAATTCTATGCCAAGCCCCTCTTTCCAGAGGTAATGTTTATCCCAGGCCCGTTTTTCCCGGGGGGGGGGGGGGGGGGTCTATGCGAGGGGAAATTCTATGCTACAACACCGGCACTATCAAAAGAAAGTTAGGGTGTACCGTTGTTCCTCTGGTCCGTCCGTCTGTCACGCTTTCTTCTTTCTCGAACTCCTCTTTTATTTTAAGCAGTAACCAAATTAATCTTTCGGAACTGGGTAGGTGGTGTCCTGTAGATGTGCAACAACGTTTCGGACTTGTCAATTTTACCGGGGGGAGGGGGGGGGGGCCGCAAAATAACGATATTTTTTCCATAAAAAAGACCTGCTTAATTTCCAGAACTCCTCCTACATTTTACGCCATAGCCAAATAAAATCATATTTCGGAAGATGATTTGTGGTGCCCTGTAGATGTGCAATAAGGATTTGGAACTTTCATTTTCACCCTGGGGGCCAAATGGGAGTCGAAAACGACGTTTTTCTATACTAACCTGGTTCCCAGAACTCGTCTAGTGGATCAGTGCATTGTGTCATATGAAACAAGAATATATTTGCTTTATGGGTTGGAATCTCAGCCATTTGGAAGATATTTGAACAACAATAAAAAACAAAAAACGTTTGAGGGCTGGGATGACACCCTGATACCCGCCCACAAGAATACTCGATGCATCTTGATATGTGCAGCAAGAATATATAATATGTATATGAATTAAAGGGCAGGACCCAGTTGTTTTTAAAATTCTATTTCAACAATTATGAAAGAGGGTTTTGGATGGCCCCAGGACATTTACCCAACAGATTGCTCCATGCATCTTGACATATGCATTAGGAATATATATGGTAAAGGGTATGTTATATGGTAACTAGTGTGGCCACACAAATATAGTAGAAAATAAAAATGCAAATTTAAACGCTTGCGAGTATTACTGTCTATCATGACTGCATCTAGTTTTTTTTTTATCCAATTGAATTATCAGATACAAGTGTTCTGTGCTATGGCTTTTAGCGCTGCAATATGATATCCGTTGGTGTTTAGAATGAAAAAACACAATAAACCTGTTCATCTTGTCGGGATCACCTGATACGTACAACACCAAATTGAGATACCCATATAACTATTCTTTATTTCATGTTTCACACCGCCATGATTTTGTGATTGTTGTAACGCAGTAGGATGTCTTGGATTTGAAGTGAATACAAATTAAATGTGTACTTTCTGATTCCGACCCAAGGTCGCAGGTTAATCACGAGTGCGGGAACACGTGTTGTATGCAATGCAGTAGGCAACGATTGTACAACGTCATCATATGGATTATACTTATTACGGGTTGATTGGTTGCATATTGTTTAACATCCACTCGAGAATTGTTCACTCATATGGAGACGTCACCATCGCCGGTGAAGGGCTGTAAAATGTAGGCCTCACGGCCTTTGAGCAGTGATCTTAATCGTGCCACACCTGCAGTGACACGGAGCCTCGGTTTTTGCAGTCTCATCCGAAGGACCGCTGCATTTAGTCGCCTCTTACGACAAGCAAGGGGTACTGAGGACCGACAAAGTGTATTCTAACCCATATCTTTATCAAGGACACCTTGACGTCTGGATGACCTGTGTCAATGCGTTTTACCCGGAAAGGACTGAACTTATCAATTGATTTTGCTGTTTATTGCTTTTTCCTTTAAAATATTATAATTTTATTGTTTTGCTTCCAAATCAAAAGTCGTTTCGGAAATCTTAACTAAAAATTTTATTGATACAACTTCGTATTTACTCAGATTTCAGGGCATGTGGACAAAAAAAGGTTTGTCAATTTAAAGTAAACACGTGGCTTTGTTTGGATATGGTTAAGAAAATTATTGCAAAGTTAAACTCTACTAAAACTAGCATATGTGATTAAAAACAGTTTAGAATCATTCTCTATGGGTGATAAACTGGCGAATTTTAAGTTAACGATGGCGTTGCTTTGTTACGAAACGAATGAATTACACACGGTGGGGTACAGTATCTTCCCTTGTGATTTCAACCCAATTCAAAATATATGTACGTTCAGCTTCTTCTTCGTGAATATAGCATTTTCAGGTTTCTCTACTTCACACTTTGAATCTGACTGATCACGTTTATTTCTCCTCTTCAAATATCCAGAGCCACTTTAAGATACAAAAAAAAAAATCAAAAAAAAATCACGTGTATTGAAAAATCCCATAGCAACAAAAGTTAGCATTGATAGGTGTATGACTGTCACCATTCATGATTGTTTTTTCGGCTGTAGACCAGTTGCTTTTTGTTTTATATTTGGTTTTATTTTTTATTTAGTAACCTCAATTGAAGCGCCTGCGTGAATATCATATAACTTTTAGTATCTATGACATATATATATATATATATATATATATATATATATATAGGTTTATTTTTTTTATTTAGCACGTACGTGAATATCATATCACTTTTAGAATCTATGACACACACACACACACACACACACACACACACACACACACACACATATATATATATATATATATATATATAGATTGAGTTTATCCAACACATGTAAAACTGGTTATTATTTGTTTCTTTCGATAAAACTTTAAAAAACACATGTTTGTATTTTTCTTTCATTCCTGCGTAAACATTGCTCAATATCGATATTGATATTCTAAACGGATGAGAAAATTAGGACAAAAGAAAATGTTAAATTTGAGACGAAGAAAACATTGTACATTTGTATAGCTTCTGTTCTAATGACGGATGTAAACAACACGACGTTTTCCTAGTCTTGTTGACAAACATATGTGTTACAGTTAGGCTGTTGAACTGGACTCTGCTGAAATCCATGGCTTCACTTGATTCCTAGATTTTGTTTATCCACGACCTTACGAAAATCCAGAACATGTCAGATGAAGGCCATTCTTATTTTCGTAAAGAGTGAATATCGCTTTGTTTTGATTTTGCTGAAATCTACAAGAAATATACATTTGTGCGTTTTTTAGTATGAAGAGAAAGATCTGACCCGAAGAAAAAAATGTTCAGTAAATAAAGTGAAATTTTGCTTGTACATTGCAAACATTGCTAAAAATAAAAGGACTTCTTTTGTGGTGTCCAAAAGTTGAAATATATTACGCCTCCGTATATTCTGAGATCACGGGAACAAATTACGTTCCATACTCTAAATTGTTTTCATTATACATTTAAAAACATTTAGTTTCTATTTTCATCGATTTTCAAGTTACAAAATATTGGTAGCAAGTGTCGTAAATGAAAATAATGCTGTAATATGCTTTCTTTGGAAATAGGAAAGTCTAATTTTACGATCATTTTACCATGTGTGATAATCGATTCCTTAGCTAGAACGGTTCATCAGTGTAATGAAATCCAACGTAGAAATTAACACATCCTGAGGGTGTACATAGATTCTGTGTGTAATTCTGGAAAAAGCTTATTCATAAGCTCCCTAGCTGTGGGGCTAGGGCTTTATCGGGTGGAGGCCTAGGAGGCAAAGCTCCCTGAAGTTACTGAGTTATGACTAAATACAAGGTTGATATTTAGTGTTTTTGAACATATATATTTCCATTAAAAACGGTTTATATTTGTGAAAAGGGGAAATGGGGTGGCGAGGGCTTAGCGCACTGGTGCTGGAGCAGAAAATAATGTCACATTTAGGTGGATTTAAATTTCGTTTAGTTCACCTGAGTCACTCGGGTGACAGTGTCGTTTGTCTTCGTCCGTTGTTTGTTGTCCATTAACAATTTTACATTTTAACTTCTTTTGGAAAACAATTGTTACCATTTTTGGTGTGGAGCTTCTTTAAGATAAGAGGAATGTAAATTGTGAAATTTGTTATCTTAGCTCGGAAATACTAGTACCCCCCCCCCCCCCCCCCCCCCAAGGGCCTCATGAGTGGGTACAAAACTGAAGGGAAAAAAATGCCAAATTTTCAAAAATCTTTTCTACCTCCACATATGTGGGGAAAAACTAAATGCATGTTTTTTTGTCTATGGATCCCTTTACCAAAATCGTGAAATTTCTGGCCACTTGGTCAGGGGTTCAGTCTCGGGGGTGAAGCCAGTATGGCCATATAGTAAAGATATACTAAATCTAAGAATATTTTCTCCTCCTGTCTCAGACACGTGTAAGGAAAACTAAATTCATGGTCATGATATCCATGAAGATCTCTGCCTAAATTGTGAAGTATGGCCCCTGGGCTAGGGCTTTAGACCCCAAGGTGGAGCCAATATGTGAAAATGTATTAAATCTTAGAAACATCTTCTTCCCCTCTACTCTGAGACATGTTAAGAAAAACTAAATGCATGGTTTTGATGTTCATGAAACTCTTTACCGAAATTGTGAGATTCATGAGCTTTGGGTCAGGGATTCACGCCCTAGGATAGGGCCAATATGGTCATATAGTGAAATGTCTAAAATCTATGATGTCCATGAGGTCCTCTACCTAAGTTGTGAAAATCATGGCACCCGAGTTAAAGGTTTAAGCCCTAAGGTGGGACCAATATGGCAATATACAGTAAAATTGCACTAAATCTTAGAAGAAAAAAATAATTTCTTTACTTCCAAAGAAGTGGAAGATAAACTGAAAGCATGGCTGTGAAACCATAATCTACATGAACTTAGATTTTGAAATGCAATGCATCTGGCCGGGTCAGGGTTTTAAACTTAGAACGGGGCCAATATGGCTTTATATACATTGTAGTGAAAATGTAAAAATCCTTTTCTTTACTCCCGCTGTAGAAATCTCCTTTAATCTTATATACTGTGGCACTTATCATGACAATATATATGACCTTAATGGTCAGGTCATTAAAACTTGGGGGAGGGGGTGGAGAGGCTAACTTGCCGATATCATAGTAAATATGTGTTCTACTTTAGAAAATCTACTTTAATTTACTGTGCATTGTAAGTTTGTAACAATAACTCGTGAACATGTTAATTGTAGTTGTCTACTTTTAAATGGGAAATTGCATGACTCCCCAAGGGGCAGGGTCACTGATTCCAGGGCAGGGTAGGGGGGGAGCCAAAATGGTCATAGAGTATATAATGCTTAAAAATCTTCATTTGTTCATAATTGATCACGGCTAAACATTCACATATCAAAGCAATTTGATTTCAGTACTATTAACTACGAGTTGTCATTCGTTGTACCAGTCCTCTAGATCGCCCTGCAGGTTTTCTGCCCGGCCGTTAGTGTAACTGATGAACGACAAACTCTCATTTCTAAAACCAATAAAGCTTAATTGACAGGAAATGAGGCCTGTAAATCAATTGTAACAGATGATCTGAAAGATACACGATATCCAGGCGTCTGATTGGCTGACGGAAGCAGGTATGTTACTTCCTGCTTCATCAAGAGATGCTGAAGCCAATCGTTAGAGTGCGCCATTGTTTACCAAACAGAAATGGAAAGGTAATATTCCCCCCGAGTAAATAGGCTTGCGTGAGGAAAATAATCGGATGTCATTCTAAAAGCATTTAGTCTTAATTATCTATTGACAATTAAAAGTACACGATGTACAGGAATGCAGCTCTATTAAACTAAATGAACGATACAAAAAAAGGTTGATTGTTTATTTATGGTATATAGAAATAACCAACAGCGTGAAAACTCCCGGACTCTCAAACGGGGAAACATCTTGATTTAGAAAACTAATAATAAAAAAAAATCTGGACTAAACGAGAAATTTCCGTAACATTTTTAGCCTATTCTGACAATTTCCTTCATAGTTATAGTTTCATTGTATGCTATTTTAATTCAGATGGAAGCTTGGGAAATAAGAAAGTTTCAGCATTGGAATATTGGTAATAAAACTGCTATTTTGAAATATGGCGATGAAGAAATATATTGTTTTGCATACATCAAGGATTTGAACGTTTGAAATGATTAAATCTTATTTTTTTCTAATTTGAAAAATAAATTTCATATGCAATATTGGAGATCACAGAATGAGAACTTCATCAATTGAGGTATACATAAAAAACCCACTCCAACCTGAATTATAGGACGCGAACCTTCAATTTTATCATTTAGGATTCATTTTAGATGCTTGCAATCAAAGTGTTTGAAATTAAAAACACTCCTCAAGTATCATGGCTATGAAAGGCAAAATCTATTCGTTATTCAGACTACAAAATAGCACGATTTTACGCCGTTTGCACGCGAGTAACTATATATTTGCACTCGACTATTCAAATATATAAACATATTTGTCAGCTGTTTACCACGCGCTCATAATGGCCACTCAGCGTCACAACTGGCCTTGGCGAGACAGCTGATAACCAAATGACAAGTTTTGGATGTAAAATGCGACAGGAATATCCCATCTAGATTATATATATTGTTCCTACCCCCGGATTGTCTGCCAGTAACAAATGCCCCAGCGTGACTGTATAACGGTCCCGCGAGTGTCTTATTTTGTCAGTGTGGGGAGAGGAGGATTGGACAGACAAACGTCCTCTCCAATCGTGATTCACCGACATAAATAGTGGAAATAATATCCTCTGATTAATATTTCACGTTTGTTTACGTAAAAAACAACACCCCTGTCTTGTCGAAACAGATGGGATTTAAAAAGAATCATGTGTAAGAAATATGATATACCTTCCAGGCAGCAATGTAATTTGTGTACGTTTATGAAATGACTAATAATGAAAGTTTGGGTCATCTTTTTCTAACTTTAGAACTTTTTCATCACTGAAACCGATACACGTGGGGAATACTGAAACCTTTCGTCAAATGTCATGAGAATGCTGGTTCCAAGTTCAAATACATTTAGCATTGAAAATGACAGCAGAAAGTTAGTTTCTATTTATCCGCATGTCAGTCGTACTAAGCAACGCGCACTTTTGCCCTGGCATTATATACATGTGCTAGTTAAATTATATTATGCCAATCAGTACATTTTCCATAGTTACAAGTATATCTTTGTTGATGTTTCAGAATTATTTAGATATAATAATATATATAATAGTACTGTGTGTAAAAGGGGATTTCTTCAGAGCTTTGTTTGATAGTGGTTGTCTTTTTTATGAGTTTATTGTATTTTATTGCATGTACTCCTTGACTGATATTTCCAATATGTATATCACACCAATCACTATATTTAAAAGTCTAATGTTAGTCGATTTTGCAATTTTTGAAAATAAAGTTAATAATATATTGCTTTCGTTTATTTGGGGTTGGGGGGGGGGGGGGGCAATCTGCGGCATTAACCTTGGTCATGACGTGAACATTATATGATGCAGACTTCATATCCCGTATACTGAAATGTCAATGTAAGAACGATATATGTGTGATAAATGTCAAGGATAAAACAGAGTTTCCACGGTCAGCACATGGAAGACCACAATGTTACACCTTCCTATACACTTTTGATAGATTCCGTCGTCGTACCTTGATAATAGATATTCAATGTTATAACCCAACAAACAACAACCACTTGAGACAAAATGCTACACCAAGTTTGTATGGATTGTATGGAGTTTGTATGGATTGTATGGAGTTTGTATAGATTGCATGGAGTTTGTATAGATTGTATGGAGTTTGTATAGATTGTATGGAGTTTATATAGATTGTATGGAGTTTGTATATGTTGTATGGAGTTTGTATAGATTGTATGGAGTTTGTATAGATTGTATGGAGTTTGTATAGATTGTATGGAGTTTGTGTGTTGTATGTAGTTTGTATAGATTGTATGGAGTTTGTATAGATTGTATGGAGTTTATATAGATTGTATGGAGTTTTTATAGATTGTATGGAGTTTGTATAGGTTGTATGGAGTTTGTATAGATTGTATGGAGTTTGTATAGATTGTATGGAGTTTGTGTATGTTGTATGGAGTTTGTATGTTGTATGGAGTTTGTGTATGTTGTATGGAGTTTGTATAGATTGTATGGAGTTTGTATAGATTGTATGGAGTTTGTATAGATTGTATGGAGTTTGTGTGTTGTATGTAGTTTGTATAGATTGTATGGAGTTTGTATAGATTGTATGGAGTTTATATAGATTGTATGGAGTTTTTATAGATTGTATGGAGTTTGTATAGGTTGTATGGAGTTTGTATAGATTGTATGGAGTTTGTATAGATTGTATGGAGTTTGTGTATGTTGTATGGAGTTTGTATGTTGTATGGAGTTTGTGTATGTTGTATGGAGTTTGTATAGATTGTATGGAGTTTGTATGTTGTATGGAGTTTGTATGTTGTATGGAGTTTGTATGTTGTATGGAGTTTGTATAGATTGTATGGAGCTTGTATGTTGTATGGAGTTTGTATGGAGTTTATATAGATTGTATGGAGTTTGTATAGGTTGTATGGAGTTTGTATAGATTATATGTTGTATGGAGTTTGTGTAGATTGTATGGAGTTTGTATGTTGTATGGAGATTGTATAGATTGTATGGAGTTTGTGTATGTTGTATGGAGTTTGTATAGATTGTATGGAGTTTGTATAGATTGTATGGAGTTTATATAAATTGTATGGAGTTTGTATAGGTTGTATGGAGTTTGTATAGATTGTATGCAGTTTGTATAGATTGTATGGAGTTTGTATAGGTTGTATGGAGTTTGTATAGATTGTATGGAGTCTGTATGGATTGTATAGAGTTTGTATAGATTGTATGGAGTTTGTATAGATTGTATGAAGTTTATATAGATTGTATGGAGTTTGTATATGTTGTATGGAGTTTGTATATGTTGTATGGAGTTTGTATAGATTGTATGGAGTTTGTTTAGATTGTATGGAGTTTGTATAGATTGTATGGAGTTTGTATAGATTGTATGGAGTTTGTATAGATTGTATGAAGTTTGTATAGATTGTATGGAGTTTGTATAGATTGTATGTTGTATGTAGTTTGTGTAGATTGTATGGAGTTTGTATAGATTGTATGGAGTTTGTATAGATTGTATGGAGTTTGTATAGATTGTATGTTGTATGGAGATTGTATAGATTGTATGGAGTTTGTGTATGTTGTATGGAGTTTGTATAGATTGTATGGAGTTTGTGTAGATTGTATGGAGTTTGTATAGATTGTATGCAGTTTGTATAGATTGTATGGAGTTTGTATAGATTGTATGGAGTTGGTATAAATTGTATGGAGTTTGTATAGGTTGTATGGAGTTTGTATAGGTTGTATGCAGTTTGTATAGATTGTATGGAGTTTGTATATGTTGTATGGAGTTTGTATATGTTGTATGGAGTTTGTATATGTTGTATGGAGTTTGTATAGATTGTATGGAGTTAGTATAGATTGTATGGAGTTTGTATGGATTGTATGTGTATAGATTGTATGGAGTTTGTATAGATTGTATGGAGTTTGTATGGATTGTATGGAGTTGGTATAGATTGTATGGAGTTTGTATAGATTGTATGGAGTTTGTATAGATTGTATGCAGTTTGTATAGATTGTATGGAGTTTGTATAGGTTGTATGGAGTTTGTATAGATTGTATGGAGTTTGTATATGTTGTATGGAGTTTGTATATGTTGTATGGAGTTTGTATATGTTGTATGGAGTTTGTATAGATTGTATGGAGTTAGTATAGATTGTATGGAGTTTGTATGGATTGTATGTGTATAGATTGTATGGAGTTTGTATAGATTGTATGGAGTTTGTATGGATTGTATGGAGTTGGTATAGATTGTATGGAGTTTGTATAGATTGTATGGAGTTTATATAAATTGTATGGAGTTTGTATGTTGTATGGAGTTTGTATATGTTGTATGGAGTTTGTATGGATTGTATGGAGTTTATATAGATTGTATGGAGTTTGTATAGATTGTATGGAGTTTGTATAGATTGTATGGAGTTTGTATAGGTTGTATGGAGTTTGTATGTTGTATGGAGTTTGTATATGTTGTATGGAGTTTGTATGGATTGTATGGAGTTTATATAGATTGTATAGAGTTTGTATATATTGTATGGAGTTTGTATAGATTACATATTTTGAGCATTGTGAGGACTAGGATAATAAAACTTGGTCAGTTGGTGCATCTTCAATGGAACGTGTATCATCACCCAAAAATAGGTCACTGTGCCCCCTCCCTTTGGAACTTTATGACCATATATACAAGTCGAATCCAGAGCATATCCTGCGTACTAACATCTAGTACCATCTAATTTGGTTTCAAAAGTTGATGTATCTTTGTGGAAGGTAATGTCGTGACTCAAATGTAGGTCCTTGCTGCCTGCAATTGACAGCTTCACAGCTTGTGATTTCAAGCAAGCAAAGAAATATACGCTTCTTGTACCTGTAATAGCAGGTGGACGTATAGTGTACCCTAGCAGTGCACTTCATTACCAGGTGGGCGTATAGTGTACCCTAGCGGTGCACTTCATTTGCGTCTTCGACAAAAATATTGGTGATTTTCACATGAGCATGTGACCATACACTAAGACAGCTTCCAAAACACTATTTTGTTAAAGCGACTAACCGATAATTTACCGTCAACTTTTATATATTGTATTAGCAAAAACTAGCCTTGGACCCTGGTTATACAAAATTTACTTCATTAGTTCTGGAATATGATAGCCACGTGTCACAAATAAGTAAAATTTTGTTCCCATATCAACAATACATTTACTTCATTTTGCTGTAACGATGGCTGAAAATCTACACATACTGCAGTTTTATGCCGTTTCCTGTTTTAAAAAACATATCGTTATAAAACAGGGACATATTCCAGCATTCGCATTTGATGAGAGTTATTTTTAGTAAATTAAATGTAGATTTTCCTACTGGTACCATACAATTACTGATATAGCCCATGATTTGCTGTCAATATTCTGATTTCAGGGTTGGTTCTGGTATAATTAGTATGTGCTTTATAACAGAAAAACCTGAGGGTATAAACAAGGTATTCCTGGTAACCGTGAGTAAGTCATTAACAAGAATCTGCAGGACGTTCTTGTGCTACAGATCAAGGCTGAGTTTCATTCCAATGATATACTTTAGGTTGAGTAATAGCACTTTGAAACTTCCATAAAAATTCTTAATTTTCTGGCCCCTTTTCGCTATGTCTGCAAAATACAGAGGTCAAGTTGTAGGTCTGATTCTAATTCACTATTATCATCAGCAGTGTGAAGAATCTTAATGAAGAGAACTGAAGAATTTCAGCGAATTCAAATTGCCAGAACTTCATTTTGTCATACCAGAGCTGCTTTGTTCACTCAGGTGCCGGCTGGGTATTATTGTTGCACATTTATTTCGCAACGATTTCTTTGCATCAATGAAATGTAGAGTGCATATGTACAGAGGTTATAAAACAGTTGTGGAACACATTTTTTGAACGTCTTAAATGACAATAAACATGTATTTTATGTTTTATTGTTTTGTCAAAACAGTTGTAACATGAAGAGAAAAATCATCAAGTCCAAGAAAGACCATAAAAGAACGATTTATCACTCGTTGAAAATATTTAATACATCGAATAAATAATAAGGAATCGATCGCGAGACACATGATCAATCTCCAAAGACATGACCTTACGAAATATTCAAAGAACTGGAAACAAGATACTTGAACTACGTCAGAACTACGTCATATCCGCTGAACAGTATAATATCAATCTTCCCCTGCAACAGGCAGTCTGAGTATTGTCTATGGAATGACAGACACTAAACACCGTCTGACTAGAGTTAAATATCACAAAGTCGGAAGATCTGGTGCTACTTCTCACTAAAAGGAACATGATGTAGGAAGGAATTAAATGATACCGAATCTTCTCAAGTGATTTTGTATTATCAATGTTCGGCAGCCATTCAGAACACGCTGAACGTTATTTGTGTCAATTGCGCACGTATAGAAATATTCACAGCTATGTTCATCATGCCAGTTTCGTTCTTGCTTTGTAATTCTCTTTTTCAGGTTAAGTTCTCCCTTCACGATTTTCTGAAAAAGGATAAAAATAGTTTTTTAATTTACAAGACTGTTAAATCTTTAAAGGGCATATATGTACGGAAAATACAACATGAACAAACGAAGAACTACAACAGGAAACCAATGATTACTCTTAACGACTGGTAGAGTTTACTTGTATCCACGTAAAGATTCTAATCGATAAAATTAATGGACTAACCAAAAAGAGGTGCTTGATGTAGACAGCGGTTTTCACTGTATCTGGATGAACATCGGAGCGCGACGTTGCGCGGGATTTCTTCCGTGGCTCGGAGTCGGGATATGGAAGAGCTTCAAGGAATTGAAGCTTTTCGGAATCTGGACAAAAAAAAAGAACCTGACGAATCTATCTTTCTATCACATCTCAATTTCAAGCACTCAATAATTTTATCTGTAATACATAATGAAATAAAATACTTACTGGATGGATTAAATTTATCGAAATCTGGGAAGATATCGGGGTACTTCTTTGTGAGCTCTGAGATATCACGTCCCCTGGCAATCTTTTCTGCTAAAATGTCAATTTTGTTGATGAAAAGAAGGACTGACACATAACGAAGAAATCGATTGTTCCAGACTTGGTCAAAGTTCTCTAAGGCTTCCAGAAGTCTGTTCTTTGTTGGATCTTCACGAAGTGTTTGGTCGAAACTGCTACAGTCCACAACGAAAAGAATGGCCGTCACACTGTCAAACACTTGGATCCACTTTTTTCGTTCCCCCTGTTGTCCACCAACATCGTAAACATTGAATTTAATCTGGTTTCCACCATCAGGGACTTCAAACTCTATGTGCTGAATGGATGTGGTGACGCAGCGACACCTCAGTATGTCTTGGTCTGAGGGGACGTAAGCCGGGCTTTTGATTTCATGAAGTTTGTCCAGGAAACTAGTAGCAAAAAAATAAATAAATTCACCGATTAATCCGGCTCTATGAATTTCCAACTGTTCGGGGAAAAAATCGGTGTTGTTACAAACTGTTGAAAGATGTCATGACGTTTTCCATATTTGAAATGTAAATGGTGTCGGCATTTGATCACGAGTTCTGTTAGACTCAGACGTGAAATACTTACTATTTCGCACAGTCGATCAGCTGGAACTCGTGAGATCTACTGTAACAAGCCTGAACTCCAGGATCCGCCCATAATTTTTCGGAATGTTCAAGAAATTCCTGTGGAAAAATAATGTTACTACATTAATGTTTCACTTGTTTTATTGGGTTTTTTTTTTTTATCAGAGCCTTTTTATTGTTCATTAAATCTCTTTTACAGTAATAGTTTACGTACACTTGTCCTGTGAAGATCAGGATTCCCAGCCTCTTTCAAAATAAAATCTCTGCTTTTGTTACTCTCTTCACACTCCAATGGAATTTCAAGTTGATGCATGGCCAAAAGCAACACCTATATTTAGAAAATGTATCACCGATATTGATTGCAATAGCAAATAAAAATACGAAAACAACATTCTTTAGATGAAAGACATTGGAAATGTTTTTTAAAACTTTGATCAACTTGATAGAGCCCTTTTGATCAATCACATGTTACAATTTAACAAACTTTCATTCATTAGGATTGCATCAATGAAATTCATGTACATTCGTATTTGTCACAGAATGCCTACCACAATGGATTCTTTGATGTTCTTTCTTATATCACAAATTTTTTCTAGTCGTTCTCTGTAAAATAAAAGAGAAAACATGCATTTAAATTTGCTTTCAAACAAGTACGAACGTTTGACCTAGTGAATTTAGGAATGGAATACAGTTGTACATGATATTAAAAGTGTACTTTTGTCAACAGAAGAGAACCCAAATGATTTCCTAAAATAATCAAGGAAAAACTGGTTTGATGGATCGCAAATTGTAGATATTTTTGTGTTTCTTTCATAGCTGAACCCTTGTTTCAGATTGCAAACTGTTGTAGGGCAGAATTATAAACAATTACTAATTCTTAGCAGGTTAATGGTGGTAAAAGGGCGTTAGACCTTGTGCTGCAATAAGCAACATAAAGATTTGACGATCATTTACCTCATGTTGAAGCCATTGATGTGAATGATTCGCATTTGCTTAGCAATGGTGCTCTTGCCTGATTCTCCAGTGCCTGAAATAAAAATGATAATGTTGGTAATTTTATGAGGTTTTATTATCTTTTTGAATATCACGTGTTATGTTTCTTACGACCAATATCACACCTGTGGCGTTACGGACTTTGAGAAATTGCTTTATTCAAATTAATATGGAAAAAGAATAATAAATTTAAAATGCCTAAAATGGTCCGCTTTAGTTACAATTTTAATACGACTTCTGACGTCATGGCGATTTTTAACACCTGATGAAATTGTTTTACTTGAATATGCTTTCCCTCTTTGATTTTCGTTATATTCAACATTCAAAAAACTTTTTCAACTTTGCTATCTTGATTAAAGAAATCCAATTTGTACTTAGACCTTTGCACAAGTCGACTCGGTATAATTTCTGTTATGTCGACTTAGGGAAATATTCAGATGACGGTATTTAGATTTCGGGGTAGGAATGTGTAACAAATTCTGCCTTCCACCCATTCTTGTCGTGATAAGGGTCGATATGTGATACCTTTACACTGTGATGTTAACAGGACAGAGATAACTAATCTCAGGTAAACACGTGGTTTTTCTCCAAAATGTTATCAAAGTACCTAATTCAAAGGTTCAATTATTTTGTTACGTGTACCTCATGCAATCAATTAATCATTTGTTGTCACACAGAATTGACATAAAAATCTTGGTAGAATGATGTCACTGGGGACATTAATTGTGCTCATGGATTGCGCAATCACAGAGGAATGGTGAACAGTCATGGTGCATGCTTCTTTTACAACCTTTACCAATGTGGCGCAAGTTTGAGCAATAAGTGCATGTACTTTAACAAGGATGAGAAATCACCCAGTTCAAATATAACAAGCTATTATGAGAATCATAAATTCTGCCTATCGATATAATACAAATGTGTATTGAGTGGGTACTCAAAGCTAGAATGACTAACCTCTCTGTATTTTGTACTGGCGACAATCGAATTGTACCCAGACAGGGGGTAAATACTTGATTGAAATCGTGAGAATACGTACATTTTATAATGGATTAAAGATGCAAGGTCCACGAAACCATGACAGCATTTTGATACAATAACAAAATTATAAAGGGGTAAAAATTACTCATCAACCATTAGACAGTTCAATATGCCTATGAGCATAAATCTATATAGGAGGCATAAATCATTTATACCCAGGAACCTGTAGTATCCACTTACCCAGTAACAGAATCTTTAGTTTTTTCAGTTCCTCCTTGTGGTGTTGCTTCAGGAGTCTGCTGATTTGTTTGTTTCTGTATTTAGCTTTCTTCGCATCCTCGGGTGACTGGTAACAATTGAATCGTTCCTCACACCCGGTACCAAAACACGACACTATTTTGTCCTGCATGACAATTTATTTCGGTCTTGGGACTAAAATATATTCCTCTGTACCACTACTTGTGAAGTCCTCAATGTTACATCGTAATCTTATTTCATTCCTCTCTTTGATGCCGAGTTCCTTTTTTTATCCTCAGAAATAATTGCATATTATATTGCACAAATCAAAAATTTGCACAAGAATTTTCACAGTTTCCTTCTGTTAGTTAGTGTAACGAGGTTTAAATAACAGCCTCTGCGTAGCTTGCACCGTATCATACACTGACTGTTCGTCTGTTGACAAGCCTTTTATATCTCGTGTCATTGTCACACTGTGTCATAAAATACTGCGCGCTACTCCCTCATACCTTCCCGGTCTGCAAGCCATCAATCGATAACTTTATTTGACGTTTTTTTCTAAATTCTAAAAATATTTTCTAAAAAAGATTTTCAAATATGATTATATTGTTACATCAGGTGTTAGATAAAAGGTTATGAAAGGGAAAGACGTGGAAAAGATTAGCTGTTTGGTAAAGAAATAAAAGCTGGGGTGTAATACTTCCGCAATATCGAAAAAAAAAAAATGAAAAGTTTTAAAGGAAACTGTCTTACAAAACAAAACAGTAAAATTAAAGTTTTAGATCATCAAGTGAAGTCCTATCATTGCTACACTCAGTATCAACTTTGGCAAATTTCACCATCTCGATCCAGAATTTAAATCCCATTAGGATAGGAGGTGCTCAATGCGTGCACGTAACGAACAAGATGAAATTTGAACATATTGCTGTTTTATTACCCGGACATAATTAAAACATCGTAAAATATACAGAAATTTAAATGACAATCACAGACGAGGTGTGACTATTTTGAGAAATTTTAATGATTTTTGGAGTATTTTAAGCATTTGAATTATATTTTATGTCTTTTCGTGTGTTTTGAATCGGAGTTAGCGCTAAAAACAAGAATCATATGAAATTGATTGAAAAAATTATCAGGATGTAGTATACATTACCAGATCGAAATCTCAAATTTTTGTTGTAAGGTTATGTCAGAAGGTGTGCCAATAAACTACCTGGACTTTTTCACGGTGTCATTAGTAAGGAAGTAATAACCAGTTTTCTGATATCTCAAAGAGGTCCATTGACTTGGATTTTTGGTTAACTTGCACGTATTAAAAAATTACAAATTGTAGATCATTTCCTATGTTATATTCAAGAAAAAACCAAAGTATGCTTTCACCAGTTTAGCTTTTTTAGATTAAGGAAGGAAATAATGAATAAGATTTTTATAAATTGCTAATTTTACTAACCTGATACAGTGGGGGATCCAGGATTTGTTAATAGGGAGAATCGTCAGGGGACTCCAGGGTTTTAACGGTTTTCATTGGGGTTATTTTTATAGGTTATTCTAGCTATACTTTGTACACAATGAAATCGATAGATAACAACGCTTAATTGGTTTGACATTTATGCACATGTATAATGTAAAATGTTATGCTTTTTCCTGTTCTAATTTTCTACCCTCATTTCTGGTCACAGGAAAGGGGGATCCGGGTCCCCTCAGAATTCACCGCTTTGATGAACTCGATCGCAGTGTGCTATTTGAGTGTGCTGTTCATTACATATTTGCAATATATATCCCCTTTCTTGCAGATGTTGGACAAAAACAAATCCATCAGCTTATTAAAAGCATTCTGTTTTATCTAGGTACAGTAGAAGGATTTAATAAGTTTCCCATCACCGACTATCTCAATACAAGATGAACGGATTGGGTAATTCGGTTGCCTGTATTGACAATCGAGTATTATTGATGATTCCTTGGAACTTGACTCTTCGATATCCCTCTACACGTTTTGTACTGGTTTTAAGATGGGTGTTTATGCTGAATGGTCATTAAACAGAATTATTAATGTTTTCAGTTACAACAGCAGGAAGGAAAGTGACGACAGGAAAATAAGTGATATTTTATCTTTTTCTTACACACAATACAGGATTAGTAGGACAGCTTAATCAATGACAAATCAATAAAAAAACGTCTATCATCTCCTCAATAGATTATATACATGCAGTTCATGGATTGCCAATTTTCTGTCTGCGTGACGTCGTACATTTACGTCGTACTAACCCGATAGGTACCTTTAAAATATTTATTTCGTGTTTGTTTACTTATTTTCTGGAGGTCTGACATAGGTGTTATTGATAAGATATTTGTGCTATAGCACTTCAGATGTCGTTCACTACTATGTGTTCACGGATGTAAATTGCGCACGCGTTAAACAGCTGTCTCAGGGACTGTTTGCTATGTGTATGCCACCTGCTGAGACATACGTGGACACATCAACAGAATGGAGCGCTAAATCATTTTAGCAATTGAACTCACCTCGACGAGAGTCTCAAGATAATTTTAGGTTCTACCTGGACCATACATGCAGGAGTTCATTTAGGGATATTGAGTGTGACCTATATTTCCCAGATGATTGCCAAACAAGCTTATTCATATTCCCCAGAGGGGTTTTACGAAAATCACCATGTCCGTCCGAAATTAAGGTCATTCTGTTCTCACACAAGAGCATGTTCATAACATTTGGGGTGCTTCTTCCAACTCGTGGTCAAGATGCTGCATCTGGACTTCATATTATGGTTCAGTGATTCTGGTTACGTCAGGATAGCATTTAGGTCTTTCCCCAGCTTATTTCAACCAAAACATCAACAAAACTCGCCCTCTGCTACATGCATTTATGTCTATTAAAAAAATCATCATCTTATTGCAAAATCCACACAAAGGTGTATGAGACGTAGTTTGCAAGGTACGCATCGTAAATTTAATTGGCTACATAGGAGGTTATTTAGAAATGATACATACCCGGGTTTGTTTGTCTAGCTTTTGGACTTGGTAGCATTCCAATCGGAATTCCTCGAATGTCTCGCGTCTCTCAACATGTAGAATGCACGAGACATTCGAGGAGTTCCGATTGGGTAGCATTCGCAAGTGATACATAGTTGTGTCCCGTTGTTGAACTCTTACGTACGGTGAGACGCGAAAATAATATTCGTACAACAAGCGGTGGGTACAAATACTTAAATTGTAGCATTCATATGCTGTGCAGCTACCCGAACTGCAGGGAAACAAAAACTTTAGGACGATTATGAGTAATTGAGAATAGAATAGTTTTAAGATATCGAAATACACCATCTTGCTTTGTTAAAAATATCAATCGTATCAAAGAGGAATAAATAATCACATATTTGAATTAATTGGCCATTTCAAACAAATTATTCTTGATGTGGTCAATTTAATGTATAGCGTACATCACCGGTTACTATTTTAAAAAAAAATCACGCTTTCATAACTGTTATCGCCATCTACAAAACCAGTCTATACTAAATGTATACACACCCTGTACCTACGTGTACAGACTGTACCAAAGCGTTCAATAAATACACAGAAGAGCTCATATCTCGGAAATTATCGGTACTTATTTAAGACCCAACGTGAACTAAACATGAATTGAATTCCATGGGGTTATATTTAAGAATGTAGATGTCCGGACTATCTTCATGTGTTGAATGTGACCTATATTATTCAGAGGATTGACCAGGTTAAAGGTTTGGCATTTCCAAGAATGACACCTGCATTCAAGTTGGATCTAAGGATTCAAATTCATGTTAGGTATTATATTATGACTGGTATCATAGAGGTGATTAATTACACTATCTAAATACAGAAATAGCAAAGTAAAACCAAACATTCTCATGACCTTGATCAGTTGAGCTATGTGGGCTTTCGCCGATCCGTAAGATCAACTCAATACCATTCTGCACATGTTAGCATATTACAAAGTCTTAGGACATTGTGTTTGAAATTCTTGACAGCTCTCATGGTCTATGGTATCTCTTAAGACCAATTTTAAGATACATTCGGTCGCGTGCTCGCAGGACTACAAAACAGCTTGTGGCTACAATCTATTGAACTGCAGAAATTGTTGATTTGCAGACCTGGAGCAAAGTCCAGATAGCTAGCTAAAATCTCTCTCTCTCTCTCTGTTTGTGTGTGTGTGCGCGCGCGTGTGCGCGCGTGCGTGTTCCATAATGAATATATCTAATGGGGATATTAGTCGCATTAGGTAAGATCAGACTTTTCTATTTTGAATAAATGACATCGTCATGGTTATATAATCCAGTCTTCAAGTATTGAAATTAATGACTTGTTTTAACGTGTTTACGGGAAGATCTCGCAGATGAACACGTGAAACACGTTCCACGTGTCCTGGTAACTTTAGAAGTACAAGTATTCCAAGAAGATAAAGAGTAGTCCAACAGCCCAATTGATAACCTTACATCAACACATTCTAACTTGTTAGAGTATTTAGTTACTTTGGAAGCGCTATGCTACATATGTAGTATTTCGTGGGTTATATTTCGTGATGCCATGTACAGTATGTATACTCGTGTACAATACTACAGAACGCAAAGCTGATGTGTTTTCAGTGCTTACATTACGAATCATATCTACGAAATTAAATTCCAACCAAATGTGTAAAAGGATCAATTCAAGGCAACAAAATAAAATACTTATTGACCGGAAAACGCCACATTGTTATATTTTTTTTTTTTTTTTTTTTTTTTTTTTTTTTTAGCTTTTTTCAGTTGTACATATATGTGAAATTTTCATATTTTCATTTCGAACCTGAAATCTACTATCTACAATGTTGAAATTAACCTTCAATATTGGCCGAAACAACACTTTTCCTCTTTAAGCAAATATTTTGACATGGATATTGAATTTGAAATCCTTCAAGGCAGGCCTGACCCTAAGAAGTTTTAAAAAAAATTGATAGTTTTAATCTTGAGAACAATTTACTATAGTATTTTAAGGGACACCCCTGCTTTGGGGTCGAAATAGAAAAAAAAACAACGAAAATTAGGGAAACTGTTTTTGAAAAGCACGGGTATTGCTAAGTTTGCCGTTAGAATACCACAGTCAGCTACACCGCGGTCACCGCAAGCAGAGGTTTCCTTTAGTCAGCTACACCGCGGTCACCGCAAGCAGAGGTTCCCTTTAGTCAGCTACACCGCGGTCACCGCAAGCAGAGGTTCCCTTTAGTCAGCTACACCGCGCTCACCGCAAGCAGGGGTTCCCTTTAGTCAGCTACACCGCAAGCAGGGGTTCCCTTTAGTCAGCTACACCGCGGTCACCGCAAGCAGAGGTTCCCTTTAGTCAGCTACACCGCAAGCAGGGGTTCCCTTTAGTCAGCTACACCTCGGTCACCGCAAGCAGGGGTTCCCTTTAGTCAGCTACACCGCGGTCACCGCAAACAGGGGTTCCCTTTAGTCAGCTACACCGCAAGCAGAGGTTCCCTTTAGTCAGCTACACTGCGGTCACCACAAGCAGAGACTCCCTTTAGTCAGCTACACCGCGGTCACCGCAAGCAGAGGTTCCCTTTAGTCAGCTACACCGCGGTCACCGCAAGCAGGGGTTCCCTTTAGTCAGCTACACCGCGGTCACCGCAAGCAGAGGTTCCTTTTAGTCAGCTACACCGCGGTCACCACAAGCAGAGGTTCCCTTTAGTCAGCTACACCGCGGTCACCACAAGCAGAGGTTTCCTTTAGTCAGCTACACCGCGGTCACCACAAGCAGAGGTTTCCTTTAGTCAGCTACACCGCGGTCACCACAAGCAGAGGTTCCCTTTAGTCAGCTACACCACGGTCACCGCAAGCAGGGGTTCCCTTTAGTCAGCTACACCGCGGTCACCGCAAGCAGGGGTTCCCTTTAGTCAGCTACACCGCGGTCACCGCAAGCAGGGGTTCCCTTTAGTCAGCTACACCGCGGTCACCACAAGCAGGGGTTCCCTTTAGTCAGCTACACCGCGGTCACCGCAAGCAGAGGTTCCCTTTGGTCAGCTACACCGCGGTCACCGCAAGCAGAGGCTCCTTTTAGTCAGCTACACCGCAGTCGCCGCAAACAGGGGTTCCCTTTAGTCAGCTACACCGCGGTCACCGCAAGCAGAGGTTCCCTTTAGTCATGGTTCGAATCCACCTCAAGTAATACTTTTACATTTTTCTTTTAATTTCGCCTTTTCGACACCTTTTATTAGATTTTGTATAGAGTATATTTTCCTTTAATAGTCGAGTTAAGATGCATGTTCATACTTAAAATAAAAGCCATTTAGGTGAAACGAATTATCAGTACACTAACACAATCACGTGGGATTATATCTCAAGGTAGCAGACCGTTCCGGGAACAAGGATCATTCATTCTGTGTTGCGCGACTCAAGTACATGTGTCATGTACAAAAGCATGCTTAATCTAGATAAAGGTTTTAAACTACAGGATTACACAACAATAACTACACTCCTCCCTCGGATTTCCACTTTATGATTTGACATGATTTACTGTTGCAAGAGTAAAATAGTTGCCCCATAGTGATTAAGACCGGGTAGTACCATTACAAAAATGGAAATAACACAGACCATACAGGATTCATACTACATGTACATCGTAGTACGTCCCTCCTATATCCACATACTAAAGGCATTGTCAGAGGTGAAACCTTATTGCATTTGTTTGGCCTAAAGTCATTAACTAGAATGAATACTGATTAGCTTTTTGTAAAGACTGAAACCTAACCCGGCCCAATAGGTGTTTTTTCCTGGTAACCTGCATTGATCCTTTAAATGAAATATAAGCGATTCCACACTATGTAGAACCTAATCTCGGCTGAGATTCGGCTCGGCTGAATATTTGGAAAGACGCCTTTACCGAATCTCGGAGCAGTCCTTCATAATTCATGTCTGGAAATTTACGTTCAGCTTCGGTTGGTTCTAGGAATTAATCTGCTCTTAGGTTAAACTGCTGTTCGCTTCAGATAAGTTACTTGACTATCAAACCAACTTTGTATCACTATAAATGCTGCAATACTTAACAGTCTAAGTATGTAAATTCTATAAGATTAACTATCACTAAATTTTCCGTTCACATGAAGACTTTCATGGCACAATATTTTATCTCCCAAAATTGAAGACTTCCTATAGTTTGTTTTGAAATTAGCGATGTACAAGTAGGTATGTAGAGATACACTGTATCAATAAACTAGATAAAACAGACTATTGGAACTCTTCAATTTCAAAAGATAAAATATTGTGCCATGAAAGTCTTCGTTTGAACGGAAAATTTTGTGATTGTTTTCATTTTGGAATTTTCATACCTAAACGGTAAGTAATGCAAAATTAATAGTGATTGAGAGTTAGTTTAACAGTCAAATCACTTATTTGAAGCGAATAGCAGCAGTGTCACTTAAGTGCACATCAATTGCTAGAACCGACCGAAGCTGAACGTAAATTTCCAGACATGAATTATGAAGGACTGCTCCGAGATTCGGTGAAGGCGTCAGTCCAAATATTCAGCCAAGCCGAATCTCAGCCGAGATTATGTAGAACCCTACATTGGTAATAATTCGCCCTTGGAAAAAAAAGGTTTTAAACAAAACACGTGGATATACCTTACGTGATTAACGCACAGAATTCTTATTTTGTCGAGGCAGATATTTTTCCTCTAAAGACTATGGACACGCATGCAATGCCGACATGAAATATATCTAGATGTAGAGATGCACATAGACACGTGGTCGTATGGTCGATACATGTGTCTTGCTCTGAAGCTAAAACGTATTATTCTTGTAAGTGCATAGGGGATCCAATATGAGTTTGACGAGAAAAAAAGTGTTGTTGACTGATAAATGAAGTATAAAAGTTATCTAGCTCTATCAGTGAGTGTTTGGCTTCAATTAAAGGCTTTCATTTTATGTCCAAACTATTGATAACATCGAACGTTCACAAACATAAACTTTAAAAACCAGATCGGAGGGTCGACAGCAGACGACTAATATTCGTAACTGATAGGTGTAGGTGTCTTGTTTTAGAGACATTTTGTTTTGTTTTGTTGACTCTTTTGGAAATCTCTCAAACGTCATTCGCCCTTCTGTAAACATAATTGGGGGAAAAAATTCCTGAATTGATTTTTCCCCAGCCGCTACCTTTCTGTACCGTAGTAATGTATTTTGTATTCGTCGAATTTCAATAAAATTCAGGCTATTTCTTTAGCACTCCTCTTAGGGAAGGTTTGTATACCGTCTGTCGTACTGATTTTTACACTTTCAACTATTTCTTTCAAAACCATGGGCCATTTTAAACCACCACAAAGTAACCATGGATGAATGGAGTGGATTCATTTTTTTGAAAATGTTTAACAAGGGAAGACAATGAAGGAAGTATGTTTAAGAAATCATCTTCCCAAGAACCACCACGACCAAAGAAGCCCAATATTATCCCTTTATACTGATTGGTATCTTCTGGGGTCGCGGGGTCAGCGCACAAACATAATCATAGTTTAAAGATGGTTTTTTAAAATTAAAAATCTTCACAAGAACCACAGGTCAAGAATGCACCAAATGACACAGGCTAGCATCTTTATATGCAGTCTCTGGTTCTTTGAATCAAGCCGGTGCAGCGACTTCTTCAATAATTTGCCTGCCTACCTACATAGTATGCACCTCACGAATCGGGGGAGGGTAAACTGTTTTGCGTCGTTATTTCTATAGTGGTTTTACGTCGTTATTTTTCTCTGGGAGAGAGAAATTTGATGTGAGTTGTGTTTTATTTTTAAACCGTTTTCCATTGAAGTTGTAGAATTGCTTCATTTTCATTTTGGCATTGTGGTAATAAATTGAAAATATATTCATGACACATCAAAACGAGTTATCACTGAAATAAAAATAACCGAGATTAATTTTTGTGATCTTATCTAGGTTAGTTACGTGGGCTGCAAAACACATTACTGATGAGTAGGGAGGGTGATTTCAGTTTTACTCTATATTCTTGATGCAGGGATGTAATTTGAAATGAAATGTCGTCTAGTCCTACTCATTATAGAAAACTTATCAAGGAAATGGATTATTCATACATTCATTTGTCACTCTAAGTCCTAAATAAAACTCGGTCGATACAAAACTTCCTTTAGTGTTGAGAAGAGTATTGCTAAAATTTCCTCAAATTTGCACGCGTTTATGGTAGATCACAAGATATGGTGTTATGCACTCACTGACCTTTTTGACCCTGCCCTTGCAAATATCGGTAGTAGCTGCGCAGAAATATATAATCATACACACGAGTATCTAAGGAATGTTTCACTAACCGCCTTGTATAACTATAGAATACCAGTCCGTTATAACTAATAGATGCCAATATCTGGCTGATTTGGTAAACGGCGTAGACGTCGTTCCATTTCATCCCAGACGTGCTCGATCGGCGATAAATCGGGGGGAAACAGCTGACCAAAGCAAGACATTGACATTCTGTTGAACAAAAAAGTCCCTGACTACACATGCACCATTGGCCTTGCGTTGTCTTGCTGCAGAGTGATGTGATTTTGCTGTCTCTGTATGAAGGGTATCACATGGCGCTGAATAATTTTGTCTCGATAGAGTACGCCGGTGAGATTTCCATTGACAATTTGTAGAGGGGTCCTTCCACGTGCTGTTATTCTACCCCACACCATAACGCTACCTCCACCGAATTGTCGACGTTGCACAACACAAGCGTCCTGGTACCGCTCCCCAACGCGACGATACACTCTACAATGGCTGTCACTGCTATCCAAATGAAATATGGATTCATCAGTGAACATAATATTGGCCAAGTCCTGTATTCTGAATCGCAGATGTCGTCTGCACCACGCTGGTCTACCGGTACCGATACGATGACGTTGAAGCAGTATTGGGCGCACCGCTGGACGTCTTGTTCTGATGTTGTGCTCGCACAGACGATTACGCACAGTTCTTGGACTGATTGGTCGAAGTCCAGGAATGCTACGAGCATTCAATATCTATCTTATTTAACTATCCGCCCGTTATAACTAATGGATGTCAGTATCTATCTCATTTAACTATCCGCCCGTTATAACTAATGGATGTCAGTATCTATCTCATTTAACTATCCGCCCGTTATAACTAATGGATGTCAGTATCTATCTCATTTAACTATCCGCCCGTTATAACTAATGGGTGTCAGTATCTATCTCATTTAACTATCCGCCCGTTATAACTAATGGATGTCAGTATCTATCTCATTTAACTATCCGCCCGTTATAACTAATGGATGTCAGTATCTATCTCATTTAACTATCCGCCCGTTATAACTAATGGATGTCAGTATCTATCTCATTTAACTATCCGCCCGTTATAACTAATGGATGTCAGTATCTATCTCATTTAACTATCCGCCCGTTATAACTAATGGATGTCAGTATCTATCTCATTTAACTATCCGCCCGTTATAACTAATGGATGTCAGTATCTATCTCATTTAACTATCCGCCCGTTATAACTAATGGATGTCAATATCTATCTCATCCATTGATCTTTTGGATATGCCTTACAAACGGAGGTTCCGTGTCACGGTAGGAGTAGGCACGGTGGAAATCCCTTACTGGTACGGCTTTGAGCAGTTCCCAATTTTACCTACGACAGGTGATGTCTCCACATGAGTGAACATTTCTTGAATGAGGCGTAAAGCACCAAACAAACAATGTAACAAGTCTCCAGTGTAAAAAAAAAATGTGTTGTTCCAGCTTCCCGACCTATATCCTACTTTTCGATCGCTGACCTTAATATTTTGCTTTTTATATGTAATCATAACACGCCTAACCTTATCACAGAATAGGCAGTCATGCAATGTTTCTCTTTTGTATATAGAGTGTTTCCTGTTTTCTATTGTTGTACCTTACATTTATTAACACTATGTCACTTTGTAAATTCATATATGGAATGAAGTTTATAAGAAAATCTTGAGTAAGAGTTTCTATACGTATGCAATATTTTCCTTGCGAAATCTGCTATTTCTCAGCTCTTAATGAGCTTATTACATGTATTTATAGCGAAATCTGCTATTTCTCAGCTCTTAATGAGCTTATTAAATGTATTTATAGCGAAATCTGCTATTTCTCAGCTCTTAATGAGCTTATTACATGTATTTATAGCGAAATCTGCTATTTCTCAACTCTTAATGAGCTTATTACATGTATTTATAGCGAAATCTGCTATTTCTCAGCTTTTAATGAGCTTATTACATGTATTTATAGCGAAATCTGCTATTTCTCAGCTCTTAATGAGCTTATTACATGTATTTATATTCCCCGAAGTGTATTTCTATGCACAACGCATTTCTGTAAAAAATGAAAAGGTGAAGATAACGAACAGTGATCAATCTCATAACTCCTATAAAGAATACAAACATAAAGAGTTGGGCAAACACGGACCCCTGGATATACCAGAGGTGGGATCAGACAAACACAGACCCCTGGATATACCAGAGGCGGGATCAGACAAACGCACACCCCTGGATATACCAGACGTGGGATCAGACAAACACAGACCCCTGGATATACCAGGGGTGGGATCAGGTATATAGTAGGAGTAAGCATCCTCTGTCGACCGGTTACATCCGGCTTGAGTCTTACATCTTCATCAGGTAAACGGAGTAATTTACACTGCATCTCGAAGAAAAGACACATTCTCTTGTTAGTTCAATATATATAAGTATCAAATTTCGCACAACATTCAACTTGTTTTTTCTTTAAAGTTGAGTTAATTAACCGATTGATAGTATATCAGTCCTAACTGCCAACTAGCAACAAAAACAAACAATTATTGTGTCCATCAATCACGTTTTATGAGAAGACAATAGGGAAATTTCTTAAAACTGATTTATCAAACCGATAATTGATGACTTAATTGTCAATTTTTTTATCCTCTGAAAACAGCAAATCCAAAATAATGAAGGAGGAAACGAAACCAGTCGAGACGAAAGTAGAAAGCTACATTTTAGTACACTATAAAAGGAATATTTCCCCTTTCTATTTGTGTTCAGTGATAAATTAACAAAAAAATTTGTGTGATGCAACATTTCATGTAAATAGAGTGTACCATAAATTCTTGTAGATTTCAGGTATAGCAGGTGTTGATTTATTTTAAGAAACAAGGAATTATAAGACATATAAGAAGACAATATCGAGAAGTCATATTTATCAATAAAACAAGGAAAATAGCTGATACCCAATATTTGCCCAGGGTGGCACGTGGAAGTTTTTATGTCGATTTGAAGAGCGTATTGAATAGAGAATATCCAATTTGATACTAAATTACCATTACAATAGAAAAGGAGCAGCGCTCTGTGTACACTAGAGGGTCGTCCTATTGTACCACAGTATCAGTCCTTATCATACTGTTCTATTTATGGTAAACGACAAGCCATTTATAGTACGACTAAGTGTCTTCACTGATAACTTTCGAGCAGCCGGATAAGGAAACAATGTGTATCCTTTTGTGTGAATCATTTTTATACAACCTTAAGCATCTTTAGTGCTCATCGTCTCGAACTGAAAATATTATGATCACAAAGCTAATTGGATGTAGTTACGATATGGATGAGCAGTTTTACTCTGTACATGAGAGCAAAAGGGGGAAAGAGACGGGCATGGACTAATTTGTCAAATTTAGTAGAAAACATTCCTTTATCGAAAAAAAGAAGAAAATCAATGTTGTCATAAGACAGTAATACCCGCATGCAAGTGTTTGCCTTAATGATACTTTATATCATATATATATACTTGTTGCATATGTCAAGATGCATGGTTCATTATGTTGGGCAAATGCCCTGGGTCATCCCAAACCCTATTTCATAATTGTAATATATTGAAAACAATTGAGGCGATGACCCGTAAAACATATACATATATATTTTTGCTGCACATATCAAGATGTACTGAGTATTCTGTTGGGCAATGCCCCGGGGTCATCCCAACCCCCAACCCCCCCATTAGTTTTGATCTTTGAAATATCTTTCAAGTGGTTGAGATTCCAACCCTTAAAGCAAAATTAATATAGTCCAAGTCCCGACAAAATACTCGGTGGATCTTGATATATGTAGCAGGAATATATTTGGTTAAGGGACCAGGATCTCAGTTGTTTTTGAAAAGTATATTTCAACAATAATGAAATAGGGTTTTGGATAACCCCAGAGCATTTGTCCATCAGAATACCCAATGCATCTTAACATATGCAGCAAGAATATATATGGTATAGAGTATATTTGCGTGTGGCTTTTACTGTCGTATGACAGCAGCTTGTTGTTCGTTGATTTTCTATCCCATTTGCGCCTACATCTGTTGTGCGGACGCAAAAGTACAGGCGGATACATAGAAATATGGGCGAGCATTATGGCTATGGATTACATAAATATTTTTTTCTATTTCAAGTAAAGAAGTTTAAAGGTTATTTTCTTCTTGTAAATGTGCTGCAATTAAAGCAATATGACATAAATTAAATTTTTGAGTTCTGGGAGTTGAGTTTATGAGGGTATATTGTATGAGCTGCGACACTTCACGCCGGCATACTTAATGGAGCGCGTTAGCACGTCATGAAAAGTATGCTGGCCTGACGTGTTGCAGCTCATACTCTCATGAACGATCAGAAATGGAGTTTATTTCTGATATTTATGCCCCCTTCAAAGAAGAGGGGTATATTGGTTTACACCTGTCGGTCGTTCGGTAGACCACATGTTGTCCGTTCAATGTCTTAAGAACCATTCACTTGATCGTAATGATATTTCATATGTGGCTTAGTTATGAATAGAAGAGGATCCCCATTGTTTTTCAGTTCGAAAGGTCAAGGGTCAATCTACTCTGGACATAGGAAGACTTTGTCCGCTCAATATATTGAGAACCCTTTGCTTGACAGACATCAAAATTGGTACTCTGGTACATCCCAAGGAGTAGATAACCTTATTGATCTTGAGGTCACATGGTCAAACTGGACGTAGGAATGGACAGTATTGTCCACTCAATATCTTGAGAACCCTTTGCTTGACAGACATCAGACTTGGTACACTGGTACATCTTCAGAAGACGTCCCTTAGTGATTTTGAGGTCACGTGGTCAAAGGTCAAGGGTCAAACTGGATATAGGAATATACTGCCCACTCACTATCTTGAGAACCCTTTGCTTGACAGACATCAAACTTGGTATACTGGTACACATTCAGGAGAACATGACCCCTATTGATATTGAGCTCATATGGTCAAAAGTCAAAGATCAAACTGGACATAGGAATATACTGTCCGCTCAATATTTTGTAATGTACTACAATGGCTGTAGGGAGACAGGACACATGCTTCTTATTCTTCACAAATATTGTTTTGAATCTGTATAGGTAGATGTAAACATTTGCTGCAATAACTTCGATCATGCAATTAAAAAAAAAAAGAAAAATATTTTATTTATCTATTTTGAGTTCTAAGAAAATGATAATCCGAGCAGATTATTTTAGGAACGTACAAATGTACTGCATGCGACTGATCCATTTTAGGGTCTGAAGTGCTGCATCGTTTATCTGATTGGCTTATATAGATGAATATATAATAATGAGAGTAAATATAAAAATGCTAATGTAACTTTACTTCTGACATTATTCACAATGCTGCAGATTGCTTCATTGCTTTATTGACAGCTGACGAGGACCATCATTAGTAACCGGTCCTTGTAGGAAGCTGGTGATAAAGAGCTGATTGTAATTTTATATCTGAATATTAGTATTGCAGTCATGATGTGTGTTCATTTGTCAGTTGCTGCAATAACTCTTAATCAATATTGTTAAAATTTTATTAGTACAGGGAACAGCTTTAAATAGACATGTCTTTATTTGTTTTATGAGGAGGAGTGCGTTGATTTATATAATGTATCGCTGATCGCAATGGAATGTACAGTGAGTGATGAATTGTAAGGTCTAGTAAGTGTTACCAGGAATATATCATTGCATTGTGTTACGAACTGGCGGAAAAGTTTGTTTCATTTCACGGACGTAAAGATTAAAAAGTATCGATTGACAGGCGAATTGCATAATTTATCTTAAGATAGATATCCACACAACGTTTCAATATTGAAAACCTTACCGATTTCTAATAAAATTTGCTTGTATTTAGACAAGGATATGTATTGGCCAAATTGATATAAAAGTTTGTGCACAATTGTTGAGTATTTTCTAAAAAAAAAAAAATACAACACATCACTTTACAACGCGCAATGTAATACAGATGGTTTTGAACCATTGATTAAAAATATAAACGATGAAAATATGTTTCGTTTATATGAATAAAATGTTTCTTCATAATTTTCACTTATTGATCCCCACTGTTGATATCAAAGTTATAAAAAAAACCTCATAGATATAGTAGTCCAAACTTTGACTGTGAACGCCTTCACTATCTACACAGTAAACCTAGGGAGTTTTCACACATTTTACTATGTTTTATCGTTATACTGCATCAAGCACCAAAAGTATATGTAGTGGCTAATTTGATAGCCCTATGACGCCCTCCCCTGTGCTAGAAACCGTTTTAAAACGCATACTGGAAAAGGGTGACAAAAATTTCTATCTCTGCAAACCTGTTAAATTCAATGTTTACAATACTGAAATGCAATTTCAAAATATATTACAGGGTGGTTTTTAAAAGATTTAAACTTTAAATAAGAAAAATCGTTGTATTGATCACCAACATGTAGGATTATAATGGTCGGGATTGAAGTTTCAAATATTATTAACAGTAGAAAACTTTCACGCTCACCAGTGGGGTTTGAAATTTTTTACGGGAAAACAATTTCATACATGACAAATGAGATATGATGAATTCATAGTGGTTGGATTCATTGTTTTCGAGTTAACCAGATTCCCATAAATGTACCAAAAAACTTTGTATGAAGTTCAGTCCCATTATCAATCGAGTTTTAAAGCTTGATGTGAATTAAATGAGAAATAAACTGAATCTTGATCAATGCCTTATCGTCTAGAAGAGAAAGTGGCATACGATTTCCCTTTCGGTATATTTCAGTGGCACAATTGTACGTTCTATTTTGCGAAGAAAGATCCTTTGGCGACCATTTTTTATCAACTCACGCGTGTTTACGAAAGCCGAGCAAATGTACCATCACATCAAAAATCTAACTTTATATACCCCTTCAAGACAATAGACTGTCTTTCCATATGGATGCGACGACAAAGCTGATCATGCAGGGAATCTAACTAGTCCACGTGTAAATAGCGTAAATGTGATGGGACTTCTTCTAAATGCACAAATACGTAAACGTAGTAATAGACATCGTTAATACACACGATGTGTCTCACATGATTCACTTTTACCTTACGTCAACAGACCATCAGGTCCACATCATATTCGAACACAGCTTTACTCTGTTCCATTGAGAGTTTTGAATACGTTATTTGAGGTCAAAAAAAAAAATAGTTTGCTTGCCATCGCGCGGCCGACCCATTTCTACCCCCCCCCCCGACAGGTGGTTTTTATTGACACAATTTCGGCTACGTTTTTCTCTCTCAATTTTCCGACTTCGTCCCCCCAACCCCCGTTCCTATCCGCTTTTGGTTTTATTTTTAGTTTTGTTCTTTGTGGCGCTTTCTAAATCGCCGTAATTTTAAGCGCTCAAGTGATCGATTCGGCATATATCATACTGTTGGATTTTTATCTATCCGATGAGGTATCAGTAGATAGTTTAATATGGACACAAACAACAACAGTGTCCGATTAAAACATAAATTGCTTGAACTAGAGTCGGGGGATACTATCAATGAACCATTTACACTTTGCTCAAGTGTTTATTTCATACGGAGCAAGGATTTGTGTATCAGAAATCGTTTAGACCAACATGACATGATCGATTCGTGGGGGGATGTTTTTGAAGACATCATTGAAGATGAATCGTTTGAGAGAAAAACACGTCAGCATTTACCGATCCATTTGTCCCTAACACTTTGGAAGCAGTTAAAGTGGCTCTTAACTTTGATAAAAAATGTGTAGAAATTTGTAAGATTTTGAATAATTGATACAAGACTCTTTAGTATCTAGCATGTTCATGTAAACGTTTTAATGAACCTGATTTAATAGACATTTTTATTGTTAAAATATCAATTTATTAAATTGTGTGGAGTTTATACGAATGATGTTTAAGTTCAACAACAATGCTGCCAAGTTTCAGGTGCATAATACATGTATATTACAATGGCCACTGAGAGTAAAATCATGGCAACCAAGACTCTGACGTTACTAGACAAACTTGAAAATCAATGGACATATTCAAGACCTGGAAAACAAACACCCACAAAACAAGTAGTATGTCAGAATAACAAAACGAAATATGATCACACAAAAAATAGACCACTAAGTTAAAACTGCACTTTTGAGAGGTTTCTGACAGTTCTGCAAGTAAATCACTGTAACCGGGTTCATCAAATTAACACGATCAATTTAATTAATTTTTTTTTTTTTATTCAATGTATATATTTTCAGCAAAAAAAAAAATCATACCGACTAAACCAATATTTTTTTATGTTCCCTCGGGCTATGACAAACCAACATTTTTTAAAATGTGGCCTGAAGAAGTCATCATTAGTTTATTCTTGGATTCGAACCCGCGCCGACAGAGGTGAGAGGCCGTGTGATTTTGAGCGCGATACTCTAACCACTCGGCCACGGAGGCCAAATCACAAAACTTTTCCAAAATCAACAACATCAAAACACTTTACACGAACATTCCTTGATATAAATGATAGACTAGGCTTTTTGATATCACAGACAGCTGCTTCGTCAAAAAAAAAAAAAAAAAAAGAAACACAGAAGTATTCATATCTTGTGACTTTTGTCATTTGAAAAATTACTTTGTTTAACACTACTCTGGAGTCAACATTAAAAGATGTGAAGTTCCTCATTGACAATATCTACGTAGTTTTTGGTGATCAGGTCTTCCAACAATTTGTTGGAATTCCTATGGACATGAACTGTGCTCCCTTATTAGCTGACCTGTTTTTATATTATATAGGCATAGAATGTATTCGAAAGCCTTCTACATGAGAAGAAAAATCCATTCGACTCGACATTTAGATGAAAGGTGAAGATAATGAACAGAGATCTATCTCATGACTCCTATAAACAATACAATACAAGCATTCTGAGAGTATTGCATGGTAATACATAGTCCCCTACCGGTTGCAAAAATTACTGTACCACAACAATATTCAAAGTTCATTATGTAGGTTATGGTAAAAGAAAAAAATGGGGAACCAGGATAGGAATGGTTCGAAATCAACTACTATTCGAGTAGAGAATAGACCAGGAAAAAAAGACAAATTTATAATTAGGTTTGGGTCTTTAACCAAGTCAATAAACTGTGATATGTAGGTGATCATGGATAATTTAGCTATATTGTTGTATTATTATGCTAGAAGTTTTAATGAGTGTAGTATTCTTATCTACAGAGATAAGAAACCTGGATGTAAACTAATAATTCATGCTATTTTTGTAAGTCCAAGGGCCATAACTTAATGAAAAATCACCGGACCGAGACGAAATTCGAACTTGATCTGTAACTTGTTATGGCAAAGCAATGTATTAAATATCAAATGAACATCTACAAGCACAACCAAAAAAAGTCTGGAAAATTGATAATTCATGCTATTTTTCTAAGTCCAAAGTAAGTAAGTAATTTTTATTTAAAGTCGGAAACTATATACAGGTAAACAATAAACATGAGCTAAGAGCTCTTTAACCGACTATATAGCATTTAAAAAAACCCACAAAGCACTAATGATATATAATTGCATGCATAGACATAAAAACAGAAATTTGAAATAAAACAGGACGCATACATGTATACAGACATCACAAGTCATGCATATATATACACAGGGACTAGCTATATTAAGATGAGCATGCATCACTGAAAACAGTTTGCAACACAAACATAAAATATGGATATATACATAGAATAAATAAATATGCATACCTAAGAGACATAACTTAATGAAAAATCAACGGACCAAAAAGAAAATCGAACTTGATCTGTAACTTGTTATGGCAAAGCAATGTACCAAATATCAGATGAATATCTGCAAGCACAACCAAAAAAAATTCGAAAAAATGATAATAATTGTTGCTATTTTTCTAACTTCAGGGGCCATAACTAAGTGAAAAATCAACGGACCGGGACCAAATTCGAACTTGATCTGTAACTTGTTATGGCAAAGCAACGTACCAAATATCAAATAAATATCTGCAAGAACAGAGAAAAAAGTGCGGACAACTGGACTGACGGATGGACAGACGAACGGAGCGCAAACCTAAAGTCCCCTTCGTCTTCGTCAGTAGGGGACTAATAAAGAATCGGGCAAACACGGACCCCTGGATATACAAGAGGTAGGATCAGGTGTCAAATCAGTGTGCCAAGAACGGCCTAACAATCGGTATGAAACGTCAGACAGCATTTGACCCAATGATAGGTTGTATTGACAAACTAGATCGTAATAACGACAATAGAACGAGAATGTTGGAATGAATGGGCCCACGGGTGGTGGAGAGGGGAGCGAAGCGTACTCAACCTTGATTTCCGACGATGTTCCATCCTCATCTTTCCATATTTATGTAGCTACTGTACATTCCATTGTCACCTGGATATGGAGTTTATGTCTCTCAACTGATGTTCTGCGTATGATTTTATCGAGGCAGGCTACTGACAAATAATTTAAAATTCGCTTTCGTAAATTACATGGTCGTTATATCGATTCAAGGTGAAGATAACGAACAGTGATCAATCTCATAACTCCTACAAGCAGTACAAAATAGATAGTTGGGCAAACACGGACCCCTGGACACACCAGAGGTGAGATCAGGTGCCTAGGAGGAGTAAGCATCCCCTGTTGACCGGTCACACCCGCCGTGAGCCCTATATATATAATGTACAAATTCACTTTCAATACAACCTGTCATTATGTCAAATGCTTCTGACGTCGTACTTCATGAAAAGGTGAAGATAACGAACTGCGATCAATCTCATAACTACTGTAAGGAATACAAAATCAAGAATTGGGCAAACACGAATCCCTAGATATACTACGTACCAGATGTGGGATCAGGTGCATCATACCAATTGTTAGTGGGATCCGGGTTAGAATAGGTCCTCAGTACCCCTTACTTGTCGTAAGAGGCGGCAACTAAATGGGGCGGTCCTTCGGATGAGACCACAAAAACCGAGATACCGGGTCACAGCAGGTGTGGCACGATAGAGATCCCTCCTTGCTCAAAGGCCGTAAGCGCCGAGCATAGGCCTAAATTTAGCAGCCCTTCAACAGCGATGTCTCCATATGAGTGAACGATTCTCAAGAGGGACGTTAAACAATATACAATCAGTTAAATCAAGGGTCCTTGTTTGCCCTACTCTTAATTTTAATCAATCAATCGGATGAGACAGCAAAATCGAGTTCCCGTGTCACAACAGGTGTGGTACGAAAAAGAACTGTGTGCGCCGACCATAGGCCTAAATTTTGCACACCTCCATCGGTAATGGTGAGGTCTCCATTTGAGTAATATAATCTCGGGCTGGACGTTAAACAATATACAAGCAAACAACCGTTCTTTACAGAATGCTTTTGGCCACGGATTACTGCGGACTGTTTACCTAATCAGGATATAGGGCTCACGGTGGGTGACAGGCTTACTCCTCCTAGGCACATGGTCCTACCTCTGCTGTATTCAGGGTTCCGTACTGGTCCTACTCTTAATTTTGTATTCTTTATAGGAATTATGAGATGTTATCTTCATTTTTCATGATTCTCATAAGAAATCTGCATGAATATTTCGCATGAGAACAACACAAAAACATAAGACGAATGATAATCGCATAAAGTATTACCATGATCTACATCCAAATTATTCTGTATGGAAATCACATGGACATGATCGATCACCCAAAATATAATGAATAGCACATTGGTTTCAAGGCCGAAGATGATAATGATGAAATAAATGTAAGACATTAGGCATATAACACATCTAAAACATATATGTACACAAAAGCAGAATGAATAAAGCACAAAACATTTCACGCAATTAACACGCATTAATACAATGCCTGTTAGTAAAAAGAATTCACATTACGAGATTAATATATGTGTCATCTTGTAAATACGAGGAAAAAATCCTTGAAACTAATCAGCTTTCTGTGATCAAGGATGTGTTTAAGTAACAAATATGCCATCTCATCTCGTAATAACTAGATGATATCTCGTATTCACGCGAGAGAAAAAAAATCATTGATGCTAATCGGCTGCTGTAAACACATGTATGAGTTATAAAAATGGCTGCCAAACGATAATTTTCGCATGAAAGGTAAAGATAAGGAACAGTGGTCAATCTCATAACTCCTATAAGCAATACAAAATAGAGAGTTGGGCAAACACGGACCCCTGGATATACCAGACGCGGGGTCAGCTACTTAGACATATAATAAAACATGCAATTGCGCAACTCAAACCATATTCCGATAGGGAAATCTGCTACCACATTCTCTTCTCTATGGTTTGGCATTGACCAAGATTCAAGTCTATTTCTCATCTAAATCATGTCAAGCTTTAAAATTCGATTAATGAATGGTCAAAAGAAATTTGTTCGAAACTGAAAGCGTTGAACTTCAAACGTTCTTGGTATGCTGTCAATCAAACAATTTCATGTCCTATGAGGCATCCGTTTAAAATTGAACTTCTAATCTACGAAATTGTGAAGGATTCTTGTCATAAGAACCTTACCCACTAGGATTTGAAAAAGCACGTTGTTCAATTATAGTCATAATTCAGGTTTTGTTTTTGCACATTGATGAGCATCTGGTAAGTAATAAACTTAGTATGCAACAATGAATCCAACCACCTTGAATCCATCATATCTTAAGTGTTGTGTTTGAATTTGTTTTCTCGTAATAATTTTCTGTAGGCGATTAAAAACGTTGTCTTGCTGTTTTTTGTAAGCCCCAAACTACTAATATTCTTTTTGAGAAAGTTTCCCAGATTACTTTCGGAAGGTCGGTGGTCTCTTTCCAGATACATTGTATCTGGGTTCTCTCTTCCACCAAGAAAAACTGAAAAATTGTTGAGTGTGGCGGAAAACAGCTAAACAACCAATCAATCAATCATGATCCCTATAACCCACCACTATCAATGAAAACGATTTTGTGAATCTAAAGCTTAATTTGAAAACTATTTATAATTAAAATCAAGGAAATCACCTACTATAAAAACTGACGTCCCATATCGCGGCCGGTTTTGACACGATAAAACCCCTCTTTGTTGCAGCCTTGAGCTGCGACCTTGAGCGTCTGCAAAAATTACACTTCTACATGTACGTACATTCTAGTATTTCACACTTTTCTTCGTATATAGATGAGGGGTAGGTAGCAATCTGGGGGTCAAAAGGAAGAAGAGATCTGCTACATAATCCCTTCATATTTTATGAATATATCTTGGGAACGGTTGTATAAATGTTGTGTCAAATCACACGGTTTAGAGAGGATCGAGTTATTTAAAATTGTTTGGTAAATTGAGGAAAAGCAGGCGATATGACAGTTGAGTTGATATCGATGAATCAAGATCTCCTTTAGACAAAATTGCGATGCTTGGAAAAGATAATTTATATCTAGTTTAATTACTTTATTTCAAAAAGGAAGATGAATATAAAACAGTTTGTATCAGATATACATAAAAAAGTTTAGAAGGGGGGTATTGATTGGCTAGTTAAAGGACCAACAGTTGACTCTTTATTTTAAAAGGAAAGATGTATTCAGCTGAACATATGATAATACGGCGGCGTGATTGTGTCATTTCAACCTAGCAGGAAAAAAATAAAATTACTCGTTTCTACGATTTAGCAAATAAACAACTAAATGAATAATATTTAGAAGGAGCAGCTAGCCCTTTACCAAAATTGTACATTTCTTGATCCCAGGGATAGGGGTTCAGGTTACAGAGTTAGCCACCAGCTTCATATTGATTAATGTCTTCGTCATTTAAAAGACTGCTTTACTTTTGTAAATGTATATTATGTTCAAGCAATATTGTTAACTTCGCAAACCCGGGGTTTTGACCATAAGACGTGTCCGAAATAGTCTTATATTTTTTATTTAATATATATGCCAGAAGTGGTGTTGATCAAATGTGGATTCTATAAAATTCTAAAGAACTTTTAGTAAACTTGAAATCGCAAAACTTTTCCCAAATCCATAACATTAAAACCTATGACTTTTCAACACTATACACGACCATTCCTCACGATAAATTAAAGACTAGACTTTTTGACATCATAGCCAGTTGCTTCTTCAACAAAAACGGAAAACGGAAATATTCATATCTAGTGATCAGCCATTCAAAAACTTACTTTGTTAAACACCACTCTGATTCCACGCACAAGTACTCTGAAGTTGAAATAAAAATATGCTAGAGTTCCTCATTGACAATATCTTCGTGGTCTTTGGTGATCAGGTCTTCCAATAGTCTGTTGGAATTCCCATGGGCACGAATTGTGCTCCTTTGTTAACTGACCTGTTTCTATATTCATATGAAGCAGCATTTATTCCAAAACTTCTACGCGAGAAGAAAAAATCTCTCGCTGTGGCCTTCAATTCGACATTTAGATATATCGATGACGTTTTGTCTATTAACAATAATAACTTTCATTCCTATGTCGATTTGATATATCCATGTGAGCTCGAAATAAAGGACACAAGAGAGTCTTCCTGCTTCATACTTAGATATTTTATTGAAAGTAGACATTAACGGCAAATTGACAACTCAACTGAATGACAAACGGGATGATTTCAGTTTCCCCATCGTCAACTTCCCATATTTATGTAGCAATATTCCAATATGCATATGGTATTTATATATCTCAACTGATTCAATATGCAAGAGCTTGTTCTGCGTATAGTCAGCTTTCAAATCAAGGGAAGCTACTGAAAAACAAGTTGTTGGTACAGGGGTTTCAACAGTCTTGATTGAAGTCAGCATTTCGCAAATTCTATTTTCGTTTTAACGATCTAGTTCGTCAATACAACCTATCATTGGGTCAAATGCTGTCTGACGTGTTTCATACCGATTGTTAAGCCGTTCTTGGCACACTGATTTTGACTGCGGATAACTCTGTTTACCTGATCAGGATATATGTGACCGGTCAACAGGGGATGCTTACTCCTCCTAGGCATCTGATCCGTAGTCAAAATCAGTGTGCCACGAACGGCCTAACAATCGGTATGAAACAAGTCAGACAGCGTTTGACCCAATGATAGGTTGTATTGGCAAACTAGATTGTTACGACCATATAGAATTTGCGAAATGGTGACTTTAAACTTTACACGAGACTGTTGAAACCCCTGCAGCATCAACTTGTTTGTCAGTAGCCTGTTTCGATGTAAAAACTGATCATACGCAGAACAAGCTCTTGCGTATCGAATCAGTTGAGATATATAAACACCTTATGCAGTTGATGGTCTTGCTACATAAATATGACGATAGAGAAGCCGTTTATCATAAAGTTTAGTTGTTAGTTTGCCGTTGATATCCATTCTCAATAAAATATCCAAGTACGAGGTAAATGTGAAGGCCACAGCAAGAGCTAACAATGGAGCACAATTCGTGCCCTTGGGAATTCCAACAGACGGTTGGAAGACCTGATCACCAAATACTACGAAGATATTATCAATGAGGAACTGAATATTAGAATTCAGCTTAGATAAGCCAAAACCGGAAAGATAGTATAGATTGTATAGCCCTTGGGGCTAGTGATACTTTTAACTAATAGTCAGATGATCGATAAGGTATGTGGGCCTCTTGTTAAAATCGTTTATGGACTTTGCTAAATCGCAGAAACAATTTATTTTATTGTTCTATGTTTAAAACGACATGAATACGCCGTCGTACATTAATGTCTACATATTTTATTTGTATCAAGAAGGTCCTCAATAGAGAATGAAGGTAATTGATAATAAATCTAACATAGCAAACAATTATTAAGGACGAAAGGAAGTGATATTTAAAACAACAACAAAGACTCAGCAAAATATGGAGGAAAAGCTATTACTACTTCAATGGTCCTTACTCAGTGACACGATGAAATTAATTCTTACTCAGAATGAAGTGTAAAGGTATAGAACTAAAAATACAGGGTACCCAAGTTCCCGATTAAAAAAAACTAAACCAAATGGTATAAAATTCTACTCTGTTTTCTAGTGTATTCACACATAAACAATCTACATTACTAAAAATGTACCAAAGTTCTTTCGGAAATTACGTATATTTCCCAAGATATACATAAATGATTTCAGGGGAAAAAATCTATTATATCGAATTATTATTGATCAAAATTAACATTTCACTCTCTAAATCGTTTTGAATGCTTTCATCCTTTTTGGGTAGAAAGAAACACCCGGGCCCCTACAACGACTCGCATAACCCTCTAATATACATGTAGTTAAGCAGCCACTAGGATTTTTTAATTAGGTGATTTCTCAATAATTGATTATCTTAACCAAGTTAATGCGATCTGTCCTACCTGAATGTACACAACTTATGATTTTATAGAAATCTTTCAATGAAATATTGGTTTCCAAATTATAACCTGCTGGATAAGCCGTTCTAAAGGGGCGCACTGGATTTGTATTTGAAAACAAAATATACCTATCATAGGACCATAATGTAAAAAAGTTTTGACAAATGATGTTTTCCTGCAGGAAGACAACTGTCATCAAAATTTCTATTGTTATATTCCATTCTTCAGCAGGTTCCTGGATAGGATTATTGATGACATTGATTGACAGCAGTGTAGTTTACATCGATCTGTAAAATATAAACTCGTTATTCAATAAATATGTAAACTCTATTGTTCTCGCACATTGCAGATTCGGCAACCCAGTTTTGTCGTTTGTAGGCAATATTGGAACATTTAAGTCTTAAATTACTTTTTGTTATTCTCCATTTTGACCATTTCAGAGAGACAAAAGCATCTCAGGAACTGTGACGCGTTCAATTCCTTCCAACTTCTTTGTTATATTGCACAGATGATGTGGGCGGGTAAAATTGCCCATATTATGTGAGGAGGTAAATTACCCAGATAATATGAGGATAATTTTCCCCATACCTGTGAGGGGGTAGTGTTACATGTACCAAGATGATATGACGAGAAAATATTGCTCAGATGATGTGAGGGAGTGGTATAATCCAGATAATGTGAGGGAGTGGTATTATTCAGATGATGTGAGGGATTGGTATAATCCAGATGATGTGAGGGAGTGTTATAATCCAGATAATGTGAGGGAGTGTTATAATCCAGATGATGTGAGGGAGTGGTATAATCCAGATGATGTGAGGGGTGGTATAATCCAGATGATGTGAGGAAGTGGTATAATCCAGATAATGTGAAGGAGTGGTATTATCCAGATAATGTAAGGGCATGGTATAATCCAGATAATGTAAGGGCGTGGTATAATCCAGATAATGTGACGGCGTGGTATAATCCAGATAATGTGAGGGCGTGGTATAATTCAGATGATGTGAGGGCGTGGTATAATCCAGATGATGTGAGGGCGTGGTATAATCCAGATGATGTGAGGGAGTGGTATAACCCAGATAATGTGGCGGAGCGGTTTAATCCAGATGATGTGAGGGAGTGTTATAATCCAGATGATATGACGGAGTGGTTTAATCCAGATGATGTGAGGGAGAGGTTTAATCCAGATGATGTGAGGAAGTGGTATAATCCAGATGATGTGAGGAAGTGGTATAATCCAGATAATGTGAAGGAGTGGTATTATCCAGATAATGTAAGGGCATGGTATAATCCAGATATGTAAGGGCGTGGTATAATCCAGATAATGTGATGGCGTGGTATAATCCAGATAATGTGGGGGCGTGGTATAATCCAGATGATGTGAGGGCGTGGTATAATCCAGATAATGTGAGGGCGTGGTATAATCCAGATGATGTGAGGGAGTGGTATAATCCAGATGATGTGAGGGAGTGTTATAATCCAGATGATGTGAGGGAGTGGTATAATTCAGATGATGTGAGGGGTGGTATAATCCAGATGATGGGAGGAAGTGGTATAATCCAGATAATGTGAAGGAGTGGTATAATCCAGATAATGTAAGGGCATGGTATAATCCAGATAATGTAAGGGCGTCGTATAATCCAGATAATGTGAGGGCGTGGTATAATCCAGATAATGTGAGGGCGTGGTATAATTCAGATTATGTGAGGGCGTGGTATAATCCAGATGATGTGAGGGCGTGGTATAATCCAGATGATGTGAGGGAGTGGTATAACCCAGATAATGTGACGGAGCGGTTTAATCCAGATGATGTGAGGGAGTGTTATAATCCAGATGATATGACGGAGGGGTTTAATCCAGATGATGTGAGGGAGTGGTTTAATCCAGATGATGTGAGGAAGTGGAATAATCCAGATGATGTGAGGAAGTGGTATAATCCAGATGATGTGAGGAAGTGTTATAATCCAGATGATGTGAGGGAGTGGTATAATCCAGATGATGTGAGGGGTGGTATAATCCAGATGATGTGAGGAAGTGGTATAATCCAGATAATGTGAAGGAGTGGTATTATCCAGATAATGTAAGGGCATGGTATAATCCAGATAATGTAAGGGCGTCGTATAATCCAGATAATGTGAGGGCGTGGTATAATCCAGATAATGTGAGGGCGTGGTATAATTCAGATGATGTGAGGGCGTGGTATAATCCAGATGATGTGAGGGCGTGGTATAATCCAGATGATGTGAGGGAGTGGTATAACCCAGATAATGTGACGGAGCGGTTTAATCCAGATGATGTGAGGGAGTGTTATAATCCAGATGATATGACGGAGTGGTTTAATCCAGATGATGTGAGGGAGTGGTTTAATCCAGATGATGTGAGGAAGTGGTATAATCCAGATGATGTGAGGAAGTGGTATAATCCAGATAATGTGAAGGAGTGGTATTATCCAGATAATGTAAGGGCATGGTATAATCCAGATAATGTAAGGGCGTCGTATAATCCAGATAATGTGAGGGCGTGGTATAATCCAGATAATGTGAGGGCGTGGTATAATTCAGATTATGTGAGGGCGTGGTATAATCCAGATGATGTGAGGGCGTGGTATAATCCAGATGATGTGAGGGAGTGGTATAACCCAGATAATGTGACGGAGCGGTTTAATCCAGATGATGTGAGGGAGTGTTATAATCCAGATGATATGACGGAGGGGTTTAATCCAGATGATGTGAGGGAGTGGTTTAATCCAGATGATGTGAGGAAGTGGAATAATCCAGATGATGTGAGGAAGTGGTATAATCCAGATGATGTGAGGAAGTGTTATAATCCAGATGATGTGAGGGAGTGGTATAATCCAGATGATGTGAGGGGTGGTATAATCCAGATGATGTGAGGAAGTGGTATAATCCAGATAATGTGAAGGAGTGGTATTATCCAGATAATGTAAGGGCATGGTATAATCCAGATAATGTAAGGGCGTCGTATAATCCAGATAATGTGAGGGCGTGGTATAATCCAGATAATGTGAGGGCGTGGTATAATTCAGATGATGTGAGGGCGTGGTATAATCCAGATGATGTGAGGGCGTGGTATAATCCAGATGATGTGAGGGAGTGGTATAACCCAGATAATGTGACGGAGCGGTTTAATCCAGATGATGTGAGGGAGTGTTATAATCCAGATGATATGACGGAGTGGTTTAATCCAGATGATGTGAGGGAGTGGTTTAATCCAGATGATGTGAGGAAGTGGTATAATCCAGATGATGTGAGGAAGTGGTATAATCCAGATAATGTGAAGGAGTGGTATTATCCAGATAATGTAAGGGCATGGTATAATCCAGATAATGTAAGGGCGTGGTATAATCCAGATAATGTGATGGCGTGGTATAATCCAGATAATGTGGGGGCGTGGTATAATCCAGATGATGTGAGGGCGTGGTATAATCCAGATGATGTGAGGGAGTGGTATAACCCAGATAATGTGACGGAGCGGTTTAATCCAGATGATGTGAGGGAGTGTTATAATCCAGATGATGTGACGGAGTGATTTAATCCAGATGATGTGAGGGAGTGGTTTAATCCAGATGATGTGAGGGAGTGGTTTAATCCAGATGATGTGAGGGAGTGGTTTAATCCAGATGATGTGAGGGAGGGTATAACCCAGATGATGTGAGGGTGTGGTATAATCCAGATGATGTGAGGGAATGGTATAATCCAGATGATGTGAGGGAGTGGTTTAATCCAGATGATGTGAGGGAGTGGTATAACCCAGGTGATGTGAGGGAGTGGTATAATCCAGATGATGTGACGGAGTGGTTTAATCCAGATGATGTGAGGGGGTGTTATAACCCAGATAATGTGAGGGGTGGTATAATCCAGATGATGCGAGGGAGTGGTTTAATCCAGATTATGTGAGGGAGTGTTATAACCCGGATGATGTGAGGGCGTGGTATAATCCAGATGATGTGAGGGAGTGGTATAATCCAGATGATGTGACGGAGTGGTATAATCCAAATAATGTGAGGGCAATGTATTATTCAGATGATGTGAGGGATTGGTATTATCCAGATGATGTGAGGGCGTGGTATTATCCAGATAATGTGAGGGCGTGGTATAATCCAGATAACGTGAGGAGGTAATATTGCGCATATGATGTAATTATAGGTTATAGACTTTTCGAGGTCCGTCCGCGACAAAAAACGAGGTCGTCATATTTCCCATACAAAGTCTATAACCTTTTTATTATATACTTTCAATTTCATTTAGAAACTAACAATAATTTTATTTTTAACAATAACTTTATCGGTTTAACTGAGTAAAAGATGAAAAACACGAAAAATTTGAAAATTAACGGCGTAGAAATTTTATTGTGACGTAATGTTTGCGGGCCGGAATGTTTCCGGGCATATATCGTGTGATATATGCCCGCAAACTTTTAAAGAAAAAAGAAGAAATGAAATTGAAAGTATATAATAAGGAGGTAATATTGCCCAGATGATGTAAGGAGGTAATATTGCCCAGATGGTGTGAGGAGGTAATATTGCCCAGATGATGTAAGGAGGTAATATTGCCCAGATGGTGTGAGGAGGTAATATTGCCCAGATGATGTGAGGAGGTAATATTGCCCAGAAGGTGTGAGGAGGTAATATTGCCCAGATGGTGTGAGGAGGCAATATTGCCCAGATGGTATGAGGAGGTAATATTATTAAGATAATATGAAGAGGTCTGTTTATTTAATGTCTTGTCGAGAATTATTCACTCATTGTGACGTCACCATGATATGAAAGAGGTGATATTACCCAGATGATGTTAGGGGTAATATTACCCAGATAATAGGAGGAGGTAATATTGATTATTGAAATGAAGGGCTTCTTTTTATATAAGGTACATTGTATATGGTTGAGTGACCTTGACCTTTAGAAAGTGAACTTGACGATTCCATGTGATTAGGTAATATCCAGATGATGCAAGGGGGTAATATTGCCCAGATAATACGAGGGCATACTATTACGCATATGATGTGAGAGAGCAATATTGCCCAATTGATATAAGTATATTATCTAGATGACATACTCAGGTGACACTCTCCCAGATCGTTTGTCGGTATACCATATTCTGAAAGAACTATTGATAGAATACATCATACCCCCCACTTGCCGTAGGATGTATTACGATTGTATTGTGACATGCATAAATGTCATGTCATTCGACTGGCTTTCAGACGGTTGAATACAAATCGAGATCAGAACAACTAAACACGGTAATAAAATTTTAAAAAGGGGTTTATTCCTAGGCAGATTATATTTATTGTCAAATGCTGCAGTATATTTTACACAGGACAGCAGCCTGAATAATGGCAGTCAAAATATGATAAGTAAATCAAGACAAAGCATTGAAGAACCGCATATTCCTTGAATTAAAGAATAGAGAATTATGTTAAGCGATCAGACAATGGTGGGAATCTCAGCAAATAAAACATGAACAACAAAAATGTATGTAATTATTACTTTCATTTGACATTGTTTTAATTATTACTTTCATTTGACATTGTTTATATAACATCTAAGTCTGCATGAATAAGCAGCTTCTTTTAGCATTATGCACAACCTGAACTTTGGATAGGCCATGAAGAGTGTGAAAAAGTTCGACAAGGCAACAGACACACGGGGATAGTGATAGTACGTCTTACATTTTAGTCAACCCCGATGACCTCCCACATTTCCGATTCTATCAAAAATTGAGGAATTATGATTCTAGGAGATTTACACCTGAAGCCATAAATGTTTTTCTTAGGCAAAATTCCCTGCATATAATGTACATTGTGCCGTGGCCCCGCGTGATATTTGAAATATTGAAATGTGCAGCTGATAATACCTGTATATAGAAATAATCGGATTAATACGGTTTTGTCTAAATGCGTTTTACTCCCCCCTTCTCTATAGATACATGTATATTTTTGAAATTGCCCTGTGCGTGACTTTTTTTGTGTGTATATCACAATTACTAAGACTTATTCGATCATGACTATGAATGATCAAATTGCCAAAGGAAAGTATCAAATAAATAAATGTCAAGGACAGATCCTATATTTTTGTGAACCGTGTCGAAGAGATTCCAGCGTTATAAATCAGTCTTGAAGCATAATGGTGTTGAGGACTGATTTACAGTAAAACCACGTGTGACGGGCCTAAGTCCAACTTCATTTCCGCTGCGTCGTAAAAATCTTGTTGTTATGACCTTGTGCTGGACGTACCTTTCACGATATAAATTAATTTTAATGATTTTCATATTCTTTTTCTATCTTATGCATTGCATGGAATATATTGGCAACTTTTAGAAAGCCGTCACTCAAAGCCAGGAAATGCCTGTGAAAGTTAATCTTATAATGTGCATGTTTGACAGGAATTGATAATTAGGACCACGTTGATGTACAGAGGTGGTCTAATTAGAAATTCACACCTTCATCACCTAAATTTAGGTATTCTTGTGTTTTTTGTACCACTGAAATATAAATTTACGCTTGGTTACGATGTAGATTATAATTCTAAAAATGTGATTTTTGACCTTCGTCCCCAGAATTCCTATAAATAACTTTTCGAAGAACAAAATTAATATTGAAATAAAATACCAAGATGCTCAACACCAAACATGTCACCCTTTGATTGATTGATGTTTTCCGCCACACTCAACAATTTTTCAGTTATATGGTGGCGCCCAGTTTTTATTGGTGGAAGAGAGAACCCAGATACAATGTACCTGGGAAGAGACCAGCGACCTTCCGAGAGTAAACTGAGAAACTTTCTCAGTTACCGGCACGAGCAGGATTCGAACCCGTGCCGACAGAGGTGAGAGGCCGTGTGATTTGGAGCACGATGCTCTAACCACTCGGCCACGGAGGCCCCTGTCACCCTTTGCTTTTTCTCCAATATCTACTACATTACGTAATAGGGTACGATTGATTGATTGTATATTGTTTAAAGTCCCTCTCGAGGATTTTTCACTATATGGAGACGTGGTCATTGCCGGTGAAAGGCTGCTAATTTTAGACCTACGCTCGGTGCTTACGACCTTTAAGCAGGGAGGGATCTTCATCGTGCCATATCTGCTGTGACACGGGGTCTCGTTTTTTGTGGTCCCATCCGAAGGACCGCCCCATTTAGTCTCCTCTCACGACAAGCAAGGGGTACTGAGGACCTAATCTAACCCGGATCCCCACGAGAAAATAGGGTACGAAATGGAACATATTTTAGAAACATCATAGACTTAGTGTAGAGGTTAAAGGCTATCCTGAATGTTTAAGGTTAAACATTGTCATTATTATTATTTTTTCTTTTGAATCTATACAAAAATCTATTAACATTTATTGAACACTATAATAAAACGAATGAATGAAAATTCATGTATCGGTTAATCATAAAATCAACGATTTCTGTAATTTTCAAGTTGTCTATGCTTTCTACGTCATAACGAATGTCACCATCCCAACTTTTTGAGAGGAGACAACTCGTAAAAGTTGAAGCTTGTTATCCCTGCTGAAATTGTGTAAAATGGAATTATACAAATGTACCAGTTTGCGAATTCAACGCACAAAGAAAATAAAAATGTAAATTGTCACCCCTCCCCCAAAAAGTCAGACATGCCGAACATTAATTACGACAATGTAAAACTTATACGGTACCAATTTTGATGCACCAGATGCGCATTTCGACAAATAATGTCTCTTCAGTGATGCTCAACCGAAATCTTTGAAATCCGAAATAACTATGAAGTTTTAGATCTAAATATAGCCAAAAACAGCGTGCCAAACAAGTGGAGCCAAATTCGTCCAAGGATAAGAGCTATGCATGAGGGAGATAATCCTTAATTTTGAAATGAATTTCTAAATTTTATAACAGCAATTAAATATACATCCGTATTTTCAAGCTAGTAACGAAGTACTTAGCTACTGGGCTGTAGCTTTACAAAATGTTTTACAAAAATTACGGGACCGCCTTGAAATACAACACGGTGTATCCAAGCTGCTGCAAGTAAACTGTCGGAGTCTTTTCGAGCTTTATTGTATTCTTGTAAATCGGTTCACCCGAGTCGAAAGTTAAGGGAATTTTTATGATAATATCTATTCTTGTAAAAGTTTCATATCTTCTAACCTTTCTGAAAAGCTTTATCTAGGAACAAAGCATATTTGACGAGAGGCATTCAAGTGTCTTCAAATGGTGAGCCACGTTACTCTCCAGTGGGAGGGTAAAATAGACTGTGTATTTAAGATATAGTTTTCAACAACCATTGGACCAAGAAGCCAAAACGTGGAAATATTTCTTATATAACGCTATAGAGTTAGTTTTGATGAAACCATGATAACCACTGGGTTAATTTTTGCATCTCTAATTATGCAAATTGCCCGTGCTTCCATTATTTTTATGCCCCTCATAATGCAAATAAACTAGACAATTATTACAATGTACATCTATATTTTACGGATCAATGTGTGTGGGTTTTTTTATTTAGAAGTACAGGTTTGCAAATCACTTGCGCCCCGGGTTGATTTATTTTCTAAATTGAGAAATACAGCAGAGGCACAAGGGTGGATCCAGAATATTTTCCTAGGGGGTTGTGCGACCCAAGTGTGCACCTTTTCCTCCCAAACAAAAGGAATTACTAAAATGACTATTGTTAAGTATGTTCAACCAAGGGGTGGGCATGAGGGTTTGCAACCCCGTGGCCCCCTTTAGATCGTTCACTTTTTTAAAATTACTGACATGGGGTTAATCCAATTCATTTTGCCTTGGATTCATGGCCTTGATTTCTTGTTGCTACCCACCCTTTTTTGTGGGCAGGCAATATTTTTATGCTAGTCTTTTTACATATGTGTATGCAATAGGGGGTCATCTTGTTAGACTCCCTATCGGATGTTTTTATTTTGTGTATATATGTTCTCTTTCTCAATGTCAATTTTATAGATGTATGTAACAGGGGGTCATCTAGTCATTTGCAGCATATGATCTTAATTTTTACTTGGTTTTAATGACCCCCTGTACTGTATATACTTTTCGTCATTTACTAAATAAATGACATTTTCTATTCTCAAACTTGTTCTGTTTTGCCTGCTTTGAGTAAAAAACGAGTGCAGTCCACTTGGCTAGTGCTTTTGAGCTAAGGATCATAAAAAGCATTATTGTTAACGGCAAACTGACGATCATTTTTATGACAGACGGAATGACTTCAGCCTCTCTACCGCCAACTCCCCATATTTATGCAACAAGCATGCATTCCATTATCACCTGCATATGGAATTTTGTTTCTCAACGGAGTTGATACGTGAGACCATGTTCTGCGAATGATCAATTTCAAATCGAGACAAGCTAATTACAAATAAGTTGAGGTGACTAGGGTTTCAACAGTCTTGTTTGAAGTCAGCATTTCGCAAATTCTATCATCATTATAATTATCTTATTTGCAAATACAACCTGTCGTTAGATCTAATGCACTGTCCGATATGTTTCATACCGCTATGTTAGGCTGTTCTTTACGCACTGATTTTTACTACAAATTACTCCGTTAACTTGATCAAGATAGAAAAGTTATAAAGGGTGTGACCGGTCAACAGGGGATGCTTACTCCTTGACACCCGATCCTCCCATCTCTGGTATGCCCAGGGGTCCGTGTTCGCCCTGCTCTTCACTCTGTATTCTTTATACGATGTATGAGATCTGTTCATTATCTTTTCACTATGACCCCTAAGGTCAAGGCCAGTCACACTGGGGTTTAAAAATTTACATGGGAATATATAGAGATAATATGTTATAAATATAATTTGTCAAATTAAAATGTCAAATTAAAATGTAAGAGCAATGACTCCTTAAGCTAAGGAGAGGTTACGACAGGAGTTTAAAGCTTTATATAGAAAAATACATGCATAGGAAAATACTTTAAAATTTTCCACAATACTGCACTTTATCAAATCAATATGCCAGTATTATCATTGAATATACACTGTAGTCTCAAGATATGATAATCCTATGACCCCGAGACCACTGCGGGGGCACAATGGGGTGTTAAATATTTACATAGAAATACCGGTATATAAAACATTATTTCAAAATCTTCCATAACTACATCATAACTTTTTGTCAAATTGATATGCTAACATCCACATATACATGTAGTTTAAGTTCAAGCTTGACGCCCGGGTCCATGGTGGGGGTTATGATAAAGGTTTGAAGTTTACATGTTGATTGTAAAAATTCAACACTTCTGCTGAGTGATGTGGCCCATGAGTTTCCTATATAACATGTAAAACATAAATTTCAATTTGGAAAATACATAAGGGTATGAACTGCAACTCTTCACGCCAGCATACTTTTCATGAAGCGTGAAATATAAACCACAGACACATGAAGTATGGATATTACTCCTCTCTCTCTCCCTCTTTTTTTGATAATTTTTGGTGGCAATAATTTTTCAGAAATATGTGAATTCCCTGTCTGTCGCATCCCTGTTTCGACTTATGTAATAGTTTCGCGCTTTTTGTAAGCTTTACAACTTGGCCTTCTACCGGTATAATAAAATACTAATAGGTGTCATTAACAGAGGTACTATATCTATAATTACAAGTAGTTTTGTATTCATACGCGCATTGCTTAGAACTTCGGCACGTTTATCCATTACATTTTGTAAATATGTCAAAGGCAAAAACAGTGGAAATGTAAATACACCATCTCAAATTTCTTGCATTCCGTATGATTTGTACAACGTCTCCATAGGATTGAAAAATTCTCTAGAGTGACAATATACAACCATCATTCCAAGTACAGGTTTTTGAGTAATTCATTAAAACACATCATATGCAATATGGTTTCAATATTTTGGGATGTCCAACAATATTTTCTCTCAGTGAGATAGAGAGAGGGCCAGTAAAACGTGTAAAATGAGGACAAATTTCAACCAATGGACAGAAGTTGTGAGGACAGAATTGCACTATGAGGACAAAAAAGATGTCTTCACAATTACGTCCTCTCACTCGCGCGTCGACCGAACCAACTAAGTGAGGACGTCCTCGCAACGGATAGAACAGAATACACATATATAGTATAGTACTATGATAGGTATAGCTATAGGGATACTTATAAAAGTTTATCTAATACACTCTTTCGAATTACGAAAAAAACGTTTTTGAGAGAGAATATTAGTAAGGACATGTCCTCACACCACTTGTCTTCACCAAGCACACACAGACACATAGACACACACACACACACACACACACACACACACACACACACACACACACACACACACACACACACAGAGAGAGAGAGAGAAGCGTGTAAAGTGAGGACAATTTCTAACAATTTAACTTTGGTTGTAAGAACAGAAGTGCGCAATAGAACCACCCCACCCCAGAAAACTGTCCCTAAGTTAAGTCCTCTAGACACACTGTGAGGGAGAATGCTTCTTAGCGAGATCGATTGCAAGATAGCTACCAACACAAAAGAAAGATCATAGAAAAGCAGCTCACAACGTCTAATAGAATATAGTTAGATTGAAGAACTTTCGGAAAGCCGAGCTAAAAACCAATAAAGCTAACAACACTTGCATCACTGAAGAGACATTATTTGTCAAAATGCGCATCTGGTGTATCAAAATTGGTACTGTATAAGTTTTACATTATGACCCCTGGGTCGAGGCCTCTGCTGGTGGACTGTTAGTCCCCGAGGGTCTCTACAGCCCAGTAGCTAAGTACTTCGTTACTAGCTTGAAAATACGGATGTATATTTAATTGCTGTTACAAAATTTAGAAATTCATTTCAAAATTAAGGATTATCTCCCTCATGCATAGCTCTTATCCTTGGACGAATTTGGCTCCACTTTTTTGGCACGCTGTTTTGGGCTATATTTAGCTCTAAAACTTCATAGTTATTTCGGATTTCAAAGATTTCGGTTGAACATCACTGAAGAGACATTATTTGTCGAAATACGCATCTGGTGCGTCAAAATTGGTACCGTATAAGTTTTACATGTACGAATTCAGACATTTTTCTGGAGAGGACTCCTTCCCCTGCAAAACTACATCTTATTCACATAAAATTAAATAACAAGAGTATCGCCAACGGTACATGATACGCCCGTGAAAAGCTAATATAGGGTGTTTTTCTTATACTATGATTTGTAGAACGTGGCTTCAAGTAGTATCAGCAATCATCAGGGTGTGACATACTTTCATTGCATAAAAAACCCAAGACAAATCATGTACTCTCTATGTAATATTTTCACTTGACTTGTGTACAAAGTTTGATGGTCCTACATTGTATCCTAAATTCCAGTATATAAAGTTTGTCGTAAGTTCTTTTGTAAAACGCAATGTCCTGGAGCTTACGGTTCGGTTTGTATCCTGCCTACAAGGTTTTCCTACTATGTAATATTACGACCTTGACCTTTGATTTCTCACCTTGAAAAACAATAGTCATCTTCCTCTCATCATGGTGATCAAATGTACCAAGTTGTAAAATCCTGGAGCTTACTATTCGGTCTGTATCCGCCCACAAGGTCTCCGGACAGAGAGACGGACAACGCCATACTATAATACTCCCGTCTTTGACGAACGTATAAAAATGACCCGTTTCTGAAATCTGCATATGAAATCGGAAAATACCGGTATATATCTCTTTTATACACTTATGCAATGTTCCTGAAGCATTGCCACTAAGTACCTTCTGTTATTACCTATGTTTTATCTATACAAATCTCCTTATGATGTATAATTGTTGATGTTTTACTATTTATACTTTGTCCTTCGGGGCCTTTAATTGACAATAAATCATCTACGTGTTCTACAACGGGTGTATCATGTAAATCATCTACGTGTTCTACAACGGGTGTATCATGTAAATCATCTACGTGTTCTACAACGGGTGTATCATGTAAAGCCAAAGATGGCAAAAGGCAGATGTATTATGAAAGGTGAAGATAACGAACAGTGATCAATTTCATATCTCCTATAAGGAATACAAAGTAAAGAGTTGGGCAAACACGGACCCCTGAATTTACAAGAGGTGGGATCAGGTGCCAAGGAGGAGTAAGTATCCCCTGTCGACCGGTCACACTCAATGATAGGTTGTATTAACAAATTAGATCGTTATAACGACCACAGAATTTATTTTTGAATCACAACAGTGCTGTGCGCTTCCGGTAGTTTGGTTTATAGTGTATACATCTAGAAGTATACCGCACATTGCTCTCCTCGAGTCGACTTGGACATGCATTATTTGTATGTTTATTAAAGTAATGTCATTCAGTATATTGTACCTCATCTATTATATGCGCGTTGAAAACGACACATTTATGGTAGTTATTATGGATATTTCATACTTGGTACAAGAATCAGGAATTTACATATATATATTTTTTTATATTAATTAAATTTGGTAAAGGTTGTCCGTTGTGCTTGTCGGTTTCTGTTGATGCATTGCGTAATTTAAATATTTTTTGCACATAATTCTTTAGTGTAAAACTATTGGGGAATTCCCTAACTATAAGAAGTGCAATGAACAAAGCTAATATCTGAATAACATCCAGGGCGGGGGTGGTGTGTTGGAATCGCTGTGTCTGTCTGTTTCCTGACACTATCGATTGTTTCCCCTTCCAAGATTTTGCGAACATGCTACATACCATGAACCTATGCACCACATGTTTCCAAATTTGGTAAAGTTGTGACTATATTAAGATTTTTTTTCTATGCTTTTTCTGTTTATTCGGCCTATGTAGCATGATAAAATATGAACAGAAAGGTTTATATATAGTTACAACTGACATAGAAGGTTGGATGAGTCCCAATCCTGATCCAAGGTCATTTTGATAATGTCAAGGTCACTGAGAGAAAAGATAATCTTTTCCAATGCCTTGTCTCTGGATAAAAAAGTTTTAAAGTAGATTTTCATACTGGATGCAGAGTAATGTCAGCATGACATTGGTTGCTATAGTGTGACATCGTCCTTTACCAAGGTTATCTGGGAAATCTCAAGGTCACTAGGAGAAAAGTATCTATCACCCTTGTCGAAGCTGTATCTTTTCAGTGTTGATAATACTGGAAACTTAATTTCAACCGTTAAGTTTCATTATAACATTAAGGACTAGTATATACAGAGCAGATATGTCTCTACATCTTACGTACAAATATAGATTTCTAAAGAAATAAAGGACATGTTTTTGTGGATATAAAATGTGTGAATCTGGTGTCTCTGTCTCGAAATGTGATTTGAAATACATATGAAGTACGTGTGTTCTTTCCATTCTCTACCCATAGGTGTTGCTGCTCGCTAACACATCTGTCAATGCCGACATTTCCAAATTCTTGTATACTGCTTAGTAAATTCTTATATATAGACGTTTAACTTTACTAAATCAATTTATGATGCAGAATTTTAAGATGAAATTGTTTTACCGTTTGTAAATTCCCACAATTTAAATTTTAATCTTCACAAAGTATTTTCTTCCAATGTTTGGTGTTATCTTAGCTACATTAATCATTATAGTTCTTAAATTCTGTTCAGTTCCGTTCCGCGTGTTAGCAACTCCCATTTGAAATGTTCCCTTGGGATTTATATTTCAAAACAACATTTCTCGACCTCGGAGATTATCCTGCATCATATTAAAAAAAAAAGAACTTTATTTCTATTCTACTAGGGTTCAAAAATGTTCCGATAGAGCTACGAATTAGATCACTTCGTGATATCATTACAGCTTCCGAAACGTAAAAGGTGAGATCTTTTGAAAACAGCTTCATGATGACAGATTATACCAATGATCTGTTCTGAACACGTGAAAGAGGTTCATCTTGTCTGCGCCTCGCTATGTTTAGTTATGATTTTGTGTATCGATCTCGGAACGCAGACGATTGCTATTTTGTTTAACGGAAGAAGATAAGAAACAGTGATCAATCTCATAACTCCAAAAAGGAATACAAAATAGACATAGAGAACTGGGCAAACACGGATCCCTGGACACACCAGAGGGGGATCAGGTGCCTAGGAGGAGTAAGCATCCCCTGTCGACCGGTCACACCCGCCATGAGCCCTATATCTTGATCAGGTAAATGGAGTAATAGGTAGTCAAAATCAGTGTGCCAAGAACGTCAGACAGCATATGACCCAATGATGGGTTGTATTTGCAAACTATATCATTATCTTTATAATGACCATAGAACTTGCGATATACCGACTTTAAACGAGACTTTTGAAACCCCTGTAATATCATCTTGCTTGTCAGTAGCCTGCCTCGATTTTAAAACTTATCATACACAACAAGCTCTTGCATATTGAATCAGTTGAGATATATAAACACCATATGCAGGCGATAATGGAATATTGCTACATAAAGATGGGAAGTTGACGATGGAGAAGCTGAATTCGACATGTTTGTCATAAATGGAGTTGTTAGTTTGCGTTTAATAATTCTTTTCAATAGAATATCTAAGTACGAAGCAGATGTGGATGACTCTGTGGTTTGTTTTATTTCGAGTTCACATGAATATTATCAAGTGGATATATGAATAAAAATGATTATTGTCAATAGATAAAACGTCGTCGATATATCTAAATGTCCAGTTAAAGTCCACATAAAGAGATTTTGTCTTCTTATGTAGAAGCTTAAAACAGGTCAGCTAACAAAGGAGCACAATTCGTGTCCATAGGAATTCCAATAGAATGATGGAAGACATGATCACCAAAAGCTACGAAGATATTGTCAATGAAGAACTCCAGCATAGTTTTTTTTATTATTTCAATTTCAAAGTAATTGTAAAATTTATACGGTACCAATTTTGATGCACCAGATGCGCATTTCGACAAATAATGTCTCTTCAGTGATGCTCAACCGAAATGTTTGAAATCCGAAATAACTATGAAGTTTTAGATCTAAATATAGCCAAAAATTGTGCATGGAATCAGAGTGAAATAGCCATTCAGTCCTTTATAAATTTGTTTACAACATACATCGATTAGTTTTATGATAGTTGGATTAAAATTATCAGTTATCAATTTTAAGTACATTCTGTCTTTGTAATATGGAGAAATACCAAAGCAGAAAGATTTATATCAGGGGCCTAAATCCTGACCCAAGGTCATTTTGCGTTAGCACGTCTTGAAAAGTATGACAGTGTAAAGCGATATAGTTCATACCCTCACACATGATCAAAAATGAAATTTATTTCTTATATTTTTGAAATCATAGACAGTTGTTTCTTCAACAAAAATGGAAAACGGAATATGCATATCTAGTGATCAGTCATCCAAAATATTACTTTGTTAAACACCACTCTGATTCCACGCACAGATACTCTGAAGTTGAGATAAGAAAATATACTAGAGTTTCTCATTGACAATATCTTCATGGTCTTTGGTGATCAGGTCTTTCAACAGCCTGTTGGAATTCCCATGGGCACGAATTGTGCTCATTTGTTCGCTGACCTGTTATTATATTCATATGAAGCAGAATTTATTCAAAAACCTCTACGTGAGAAGAAAAACATCTCTTGCTGTGGCCTTCAATTCAACATTTAGATGTATCGACGACGTTTTATAGATGAACAATAATGACTTTCATTTATATATCGATACGATATATCCCAGTGAGCTCGAAAGAAACCGCAGAGTCGTCAACTTCTGCTTCATACTTGAATATTTTATTGAAAGTGGACATTAACGGCAAACTGACAACTCAACTGTATGAAAAACGGGATGGTTTCAGCTTCTCCATCGTCAAATTCCCATAATTATGTAGCAATATTCCATTATCACCTGCATATGGTGTTTATATCTCTCACCTGATTTGATACGCAAGAGCTTGTTCTGCATATGTTCAGCTTTTAAATCAAGGCAAGCTACTGATCAACAAATTGATGGTACAGGGGTTTCAACAGTCTCGATTAAAGTCAGCATTTCGCAAATGCTACGGTCGTTGTAATGATCTAACCTATCACTGGGTCAAATGCTGTCTCACGTGTTTCATACCGATTGCAAGACCATTCTTGGTACACTGATTTTGACTACGGATAACCCCGTTTACCTGATGAAGATATAGGGCTCACGGCAGGTGTGACCGGTCGAAAGGGGATGCTTACTCCTTCTAGGCACCTGATCCTACCTCTGGTGTATCCAGGGTCGGTGTTTGCCCAACTATCTATTTGTATTGTTTATAGGAGTTATGAGATTGATCATTGTTCGTTATGAATGAAAGGTGGAGATAACGAACAGTGATCAATCTCATATAAGCAATACAAAATAGATAGTTGGGCAAACACGGACCCCTGGACACACCAGAGGTGGGATCAGGTGCCTACGAGGAGTAATCATCCCATGTCGACCACTCACACCCGCCGTGAGCCCTATATCCTGATCAGGTAAACGGAGTTATCCGTGGTCAAAATCAGTGTGCCAAGAACACCTAAAAGCTGGGGTATATTATAGTGAAGAATGTCGGAGAGAATATCAATTACTAATAAAAAACACCTACCATCTGCGTTACCATACCTTTATAACTAGTGAGTTTTGTGACATGTACTCTAGGAATCATATATTTCATTTCACTTATTAGGAGACTATCTATTTTAGGGTATACTGCGTGTTACATAGAATCTTGTTTACACAAGGCTACAGTAAATCAAATCTTAGAATCATTCTAGGCATGCTCATTTAAATAGGTATGATAACATCTTCATTTAGATAGGTATACATAGTGACATCCTCTTAATCTTCTTAATGCTGTCACATCTGTCTTCTCTGGAGGTTTCTCATAACTGAAGTTCCACGACAATGCCAAAAGTAAACTATGTACGAAATTAATGCTCCTGAAATTCTCATAAACGTATTTTTAAACTTTGTTAATAAACTAGGACACAACGCTTGAAAACGAGTTGGAACATGACAATGACAAAGAACGACATTACTAGGGGAAGCAGAGGACTCGATCTTACACCCTTCAGGGATGTCAAACAGGAGTGTGTGATGTGGGGACCACGTGTTTTAAGAAAGCGTGAGCGTACTATGTGTATACCAAGTGACCCTGAGGAGTGTGAAATATTGTCAGAGGTCCATTTTCTTTGGAAAGCAAGTTCTTTTTCTATACCCCTGACGCCAGTTTCACCGGCAGTAAAACGCCCCTTAAAGCTGATATGTAGGGTTTTAGCAGTTTCGTTTAAAGTCAGCATTTCGCAAATTCTACGGTCGTTATAACGATATAGTTTGCCAATACACCCTATCATGGGTTCAAATGCAGTCTGACGTGTTTTAAACCGATTGTTAGGCCATTCTTGGCACACTAATTTTGACAGCGGATAAATCCGATTACCTGATCAAGATATAGGGCTCACAGCGGGTGTGGCCGGTCAACAGAGGATGCAATTGATCATTGTTCGTTATCTTCACTTTTCATATATTACTTCTATCTAAACGGCTGGAAATTCCGACAGAACTGAGAAGAGATTCCATTATTTAAAACAAGCTTCTGAAAGTATTGCATAAGCAAAACATGTCCCCTACCGGCGCCCCCGTTAATTGATATTCAAGGAGATATGCATTTGATGTTTGACCTTGAACTATCACCCGGTACATTGGTACCAAGTCATCATGCATACCGATCACAGGCACTTGTTTCTGTAAATGACTTATGACCTCTGTATACTAATAATAACACAAAGTACCTTGCTTCAAATGACACCGAATGGCACCCTCTGAGAATGTTGGCCTTTTGAGCTACCAGGGAATATGCGATGCAAATGTATTTACTACCGTTGTATTGTACAATCATTCAACTTAAAAACCATGTATGACATGACTGCATTCATGGTCTCTTATCGCCATCTTTGTGATACCGATGTCGAATTAATTTTAATGTTTTGTTGTTTAAATAGATATTCAAAAAATCGTGCAAATAAGACACAAACAACACATCGATATAACATTCATATCTATATGTTAAATACTTATATAGGACTTTAAAATACTACCAGTCTGCTTAAAACCAGCCCCCTTCTATCGTCGCCAGGATAGGATATGGGGGCTAGTTTTAATCAGACTGAAATACTACTTGCTATCAACTGTTTGATGGCCGATTACGAATAACCGCGACTGCAGAAATGCGGTAAATTGAGAACTGCCGGCGCATCAGACTTGATATACATTTTCATTGATATATTCCTTTTGTAATTAATGAGCTCGAAATGTCAAATTAATGAAGTATTTTGTGTGTGTGGGTGGTTTTTTTTTATGCCCCCCTTTGAAAAAGAGGGGGCATATTGTTTTGCAACTGTCGGTCGGTCTGTAGACCATATGTTGTCCGCTCAATATCTTGAGAACCATTCACTTGATGATAATGATATTTCATATGTGGGTTGGTTATGAGTGGAAGATGACCCCTATTGTTTTTCAGGTCAAAAGGTCAAAGGTCAAGGGTCAATCTACTCTGGACATAGGAATATAATGTCCGCTCAATATCTCAAGAACCCTTTGCTTGAAAGACATCAAACTTGGCACACTGGTACATCCTAAGTAGTAGATGACCCCTATTGATTTTGATGTCATATGGTCAAGGGTCAAACTGGGCATAGGAATATACTGACCATTCAATGTCTAGAGAACCCTTTGCTTGACAGACATTAAACTTGGTACATTAGTATATCTTCAGAAGAAGATGACTCCTATTGATTTTGAGGTCAAAGGTCAAGGGTCAAACTGGACAGGAATATACTGTCCGTTCAATATCTTGAGAACCCTTTGCTTGACAGACATCAACCTTGATACACTAGTACATCTTCAGGAGAAGATGACCCTATTGATTTTGAGGTGACATGGTCAAAGGTCAAGGGTCAAACTGGACATTGGAATATGCTGTCCGTTCAATGTCTTGAAAACCCTTTGCTTGACAGACATCAAACTTGGTACACCAGTATGTCTTCAGGAGAAGATGACCCCTATTGATTTTGAGGTCTCATGGTCAAAGGGCAAGGGTCAAACTAGACATAGGAATATACTGTCCGTTTCCTTGACAGACATCAAACTTGGTACACTAGTACGTCTTCAGGAGAAGATGACCTCTATTGATTTTGAGGTCACATGGTCAACGATCAAGTGTCAAACTGGACATAGGAATATGTCTGCTCAATATCTTGAAAACCCTTTTCTTGACAGACATCAAACCTAGAACACTAGTAGATCTGCAGGAGTAGATGACCTCTATTGATTTTGAGGTCACATGGTCAAAGGTCAAGAGTCAAACTAGATGTGGGAATATACTGTCTGCTTAGTATCTTGAGAACTCTCTTCTTGACAGACATCAACCTTGGTACACTGATACGTCTTCAGGAGAAGATGACCCCTATTGATTTTGAGGTCACATGAGCAAAGGTCAAGGGTCAAACTGGACATAGGAATATACTGTCCGTTCAATATCTTGAGAACCCTTTGCTTGACAGACATCAAACTTGATACACTGGTACATCTTCAGGAGAAGATGATCCCTATTGATTTTGAGGTCACATGTTTAAAGGTTAAGGGTCAACCTGGACATTGGAATATACTGTCTGCTCTATATCTTCAGAACCCTTTGCTTGACAGACATCAAACTTTAAATAGTGCACTGGTGTATATTCAGGAGAAGATGACTCCTATTCATTTTGAGGTAACATGGTCAAGGGTCAAACTGGACATAGTAATATACTGTCCACTCAATATCTTGATAACCCTTTTACTTGACAGACATCAAACTTAGTACACTGGTACATCTTGAGGAGAGGATGACCCATATTGATTTTGAGGTCAAAAGTCAATAGTTGAACTGGACATAGTAATATATTGTCTCCTATATTTTAAGAATTATTTGCTTGATTGACACGTACCAAACTTGGTACACTGGTACAGCATAAGGAGTAGATGACCCCTATTGAATTTTAGGTCACATGGTCAATTCACTCTTGACATAGGAAGATATTGTGTGCTCAATATTTTAAAATTGATGATAATACTATCAATTAAATGAGGTGTGTGTATAACCCTTTTCAATTTAGCACCATGGGGGGCATATGTGTTTTACAAACATCTCTTGGTTTTTTTTATATACAAATTCAGTGATCGGGCCTCTATACAGACGTCCTACGTTCACAGCATTTCCATCGAAACACAATCCCGATCCCAATGAATAAAAAACATAAAATATAAAAAATAATTTGAAATTCTTTAAAACTTTCCATCAAACATTACAGAATTCGAACTTGATCTGTAGTTTGCCACTCTGAAACAGCACTGCAAATTTCAAATGAATCTACGCAAGCATAATGGGGACAAGATTGAAAAAGCAATAGGGAACAGACAGAGAGATAAATTGAGAATAAAGCTCTAGTACCCTTCGGTTTTACAAACCGGTAGGGGACTAATAAATGAGGGTATGAAATCCGACACCTGGGTACTTTTTATGAAGAGTGAAGCTTCGAATTTCATGCATGTACCCTCATTTTTGAAAATGAAATTTATTTCTCTGATAAGCTCAATCTTTATATTAGTAAAGATTGAGATAACGAACAGTGATTATTTTCATAACTACTATAAAGAATACAATATTAAGAATAGGGAAAACACCGGCCCCTGGACATACCAGATGGTATGGGATGCCTTGGAGGAGTAAGCATCCCCTGTCGACCGGCCACATCCATCATGATATCTTGGTCAGATAAACGGAATAATCAGTACATAAAGAAAGGTCTCAATTGGTATGAAAAAATGTCAGACAGCATTTTACGCATATGGCAGGTTGTACTGATCGTTATAACGGCCATGAAATTTGCAAAATGGCTGGCTTTGAATGAGACTGTTGAAACCCCGTAACATCAACTTGTTTGTCAACAACAACAACCTGCCTCGATTAAAAACTGATCATACGCAGAAGAAGCTCGTGTATATCGATTAAGTTAAAAGACATAAACACCATATCCAGGTGATAATGGGATATTGCTACATAAATATAGTTGACGACGGAGAAGCTGAAATCACCCCGTTTGCCATAAACGTGAGTTCTTAGTATCTTGTTTTAACATCTATGTTCAACAAAATATCTAAGTATGACGCGGATGCGGAAGACTCTGTGTTGTCTTTTATTTCGAATTCACTGGGATATATCGAGTGGGCATATGTATGGAAATTTAGATAAAATGTCGTCGATATATCCATGTCAAATTGAAGGCAACAACAAGAGTTTTTTCTCATGTTGAAGCTTTTGAATAAATTACGTCTCATAAGAAAGCTAACAAAGGAGCTCAATACGTGGACATTGAAATTCAAACAGACTGTTGAAGGCCTAATCACGAAGATATTGTCAATGGGGAAATCCATCATTTATCTAATATCAACTTCAGAGTACTTGTGCGTAGAATCAGAGTAGTGTTTAACAAAGTATTTTTTTTAATGACTGATCACTAGATATGAATATTCCTCTTTTCCAATTTTGTTTTAAAGGATGTAAAAAAAAAAAAAAAATCTAGTCTTTAATGTATCGTGGGGAATGGTCGTGTAAAGTGTTGAAAAGGCATACGCTTTGATGTTGTTGATTTGAGAAAAGTTTTGTGATTTCAAATTTGCTAAATGTTCCTTAATGTGTTTAAAACTAAAGCATTATTTTGTAGAATTTCATTTGGAAGGGAGGTTAGAGTACATGTAGGACCACCATATGTAGAATTAATGTTTGTTTTAAAATACAGTTGTAATACTGAGACAATGTTCTTACAAGCTTTGTCAGCTGAAACGAAAACATAATCCTCATGTAACCTATCTAATTATTTTATCACTTCTGGTTTACTAAACACAGAAGGATCGATGGCACGTATTGTTTTGATGTGTCTAATACGTGATTTTGACACTGTTCATATACGTTTTATCTACTCTGAACATGTATCAAGTCTTCTTTTTCATCTATATTCCATCATGTAGCATAATCTTCGACAGAATTAATATAAGAGATGAAGTTTTGTCGCCTATTAAAAGACCGGGGTTCTCTGAATTTAGGACCTTTTAAAATAAGTGATTTCATGTTCTCATTTTCAGCTATATCAACATCTCCAGTAGTTATGATAGGATAGGAAACTATGTTACTTCAATTTCTTACCATCCACATACGTCTGCTAGTAATTTATGTGTGTACAAATAATGAATTCTTAATTGAAATTGTTTACATTTATCTTAATTTAGAGTTGCTTTACAGTTAACATCTATTTGTAAGCTTGCTGCTATTTTTCTTTATTTGATTGTTCATTAAATCTAAATTAACTCAATATAAGTACACTTATGCAAAACAAGGAAACCACAGCCATGGGTTCATCCAAACAAAACAAACAAGGTCGTTTATAAAAAGAGATTCTGTCAAGTGCTAAAATTATTCTCTCTATGGCTTGTAAATTGGAGTTAATGACGACAGCATTGCAATTTATTACCCTTGTAATTTTCGGTACCCATAGAACTGGTGTTTAGGAGATGGGAAAAATAATAAAATGATTTAAAAGAAACTGAACAGTAGAGATAGTATATTGAGATAGCGCGGTTCGGTTGGTAGCAATCTGCAAGATTCATTCGATTGATCTTTTTTATTTGGTATCAACAAATTAGGTACTGGTAATTATTCTGTGAAAGTTATGTCCAGGGATGTATTTTATTGCCCACACCAATAAACGACTAACATGCATTCTTATGAGAGAGAAAAGAAAAAAATGGCATAACAAGGATAAATTCACGTCATGGTGGCAGACAAGGTGTTGGTTTATGTAGTTATGTATGTAGTTATTTCCTAATTAGAAGACCAACAAATGTCCTCAGTGCTAAAACCTACAATTATCATTGCAATTACGCAGCAAGAAGTATTCCAAGGCAACAAAAATAATTCAAAACATTTCGATGAATTGTTTTTAAAAAATATAAAGAGAAGCTTAAGTAAAAACGATTTTTTTTCCTATCTAAATTTTAAACGTTTTGTTCAAAACAACGAGGAATTAGTTGAATATCAAATTTACATGAAGCCGATGAGGAATTTGACAGAGAAATTTCTGTTGCAGAAATTAAGACGGTTGACAGGGTAAACTGAGATTTAATAGAGGTTGTAGCATAGAGCAAATTGTGTAATGATACCCACCCGTGGGGATCCGGGTTAGAATAGATCCTCAGTACCCCTTACTTGTAAGAGGCGACTAAATGGGCGGTCCTTCGGATGAGACCGGGAAAAAAACGAGATCCCGTGTCACAGCAGGTGTAGCACGATAAAGATCCCTCCCTACTCAAAGGCCATAAGCGCCGAGCGTAGGCCTAAATTTTGCAGCCCTTCACCGACAATGGTGACGTCTCCATAAGAGTGTAATATTCTCGATAGGGACGTAAAACATTATTTAATTAATCAATCAATTAATGTAATGATGCCGGCTTTTCCTCCTAGGCGCGGACAAAGGTCTGTATTGGTTCAGTTTTTCAAAAGTATAAATGGCAGAAATAATTGCAGAAGTATTTCGTTATTAAGTTAATTTAGAAAATTATGTACAAATATTTTTTATACTAGAACTATTAAATACGTTTGTTGGTTGCTTTACATCCGGTCAATATTATTTTCACTCAAATTGAGGTGTCAATGTAGGTAAAGTACCACAAATTTAGACCTATTCTTAGCACTTACGGCTCTTAGGAGTGAGGGTTATTTTAAGTACCAACGCATGCCGCGACACCTCAATTCTGAAAGATTAGTTATTCTACTTGTAAATGCCGAGCACTTGACGATTGAGCAATCCATATCTATGTTTACGTCTTAGGTTTTACTTCTCTGTTACGAAGCGAACGGTCTACCACTGAGCGAACGGTCTACCACTGAGTGAACGGTCTACCACTGAGCGAACGGTCTACCACTGAGCTATAGCGACCGGTTGAATGGGAAGAAGTTAGTTTATTAACCGATGTTCAGTTTGGTTTTTAGAACTGGACTTTCTACTATAGATGCAATATTCCTTTCACATTCACTTATTAACCTTATGCAGTAAATAGAGGTAATATTGCTTTTTCTGCAGGCGTTTGATTCCATTGATAGATCTCAGTTGTGATATAGAATGTTCAATAAAGGGAAGTTATTCAATATCATTAAGTCAATGTATAATAATGTTTGAAGATGGACAAAATACGTCCGTATTTTTGAGTGATTATTTTTGTAATGACACTGGTTTAATGCAAGGGGAAACATTATACCCCCTTTTATTTTCTTTATATGTTAATGATTGGGATGTGAGCTTTATTAAGGAACACTGTCCAAATATCGATATGCAGTTGATAATGTTTTTCTTTTAATATTATGTAGATGACATTGTTATACCCCCCGCAACAAGTTGTGGGGAGGTATACTGGAATAGGGTTGTCCGTCTGTCTGTCCGTCCGTCCGTCTGTAGACGCAATGGTTTCCGGGCTCTAAAGCATTATCCTTTCCACCTACAGTCACCATATCATATATATGGACTACCCATGGGATGAAGATGTTCCCTATCGATTTTGGGGTCAAAGGGTCAAAGGTCAAGCGCACTGGACATCGAAGTAGCAATATGGTTTCCGGGCTCTAAAGCGTTATCCTTTGCACCTACAGTCACCATATCATACATATGGACTACCCATGAGATGAAGATGTTCCCTATCGATTTTGGGGTCAAAAGGTCAAAGGTCAAGTGCACTGGACATCGAAGTAGCAATATGGTTTCCGGGCTCTAAAGCGTTATCCTTTCCACCTACAGTCACCATATGATACATATGGACTACTCATGGGATGAAGATGTTCCCTATCGATTTTGGGGTCAATAGGTCAAAGGTTAAGCACACCGGACATCGAAGTAGCAATATGGTTTCCGGGCTCTAAAGCGTTATGCTTTCCACCTACAGTCACCATATCATACATATGGACTACTCATGGGATGAAGATGTTCCCTATCGATTTTGGGGTCAAAAGGTCAAAGGTCACACGCACTGGACATTGAAGTAGCAATATGGTTCGGTTTGTCATGCCATTTGTTTTTTAAACTCAGAAAAGAGGTAGTTTATACCTATTACCAACACCCTTTGGGAGATTGGGGTAAGCGGGGGGTATTCTTAGTGAGTATTGCTCACAGTACCTCTTGTTATTAAAACAGAAACTCATGAGAATTCATTGCACTTGTAAAAGAATGTAATACGTGAAAAGGAATGCAGTGCAATGCACATGTGTGTCTAATAGTACTTAAAAAAATGTTACACATGCATAAGAATGTAGCAGAGCTGTACGACTGGAGCCTGCATTAAGGAATGTAGCATGCGCGTAGGAACGTAGCAAATTATCTTTGTATCAGTTCACAGTAATTATAAGAATATGTAGGCAGTTTAAATATTAATACCATCAATTTCCGTGAAAAATCAAGACTTGCAATTAAAGCATGAATTGAGAAGTGGTGTAATTTTATCAAGAGTGTGTTCTGTTTAGAACATGTCATGGTCGTCCGGTTACATAAAGATGTCTTGTAATAGCGATGAAATGGGGGTGGGGGGGGGGGTGGAGTGGGGGTGTGTGTCTTCTATCCTCCTTCCCACTAGTCCCTAGACTCTCTTGATTGACTGTTTGATATCTTTCTAAAAAAAAATCTGTTTTCCACCACACTCAAAAAAATTTCAGTTATCTGGTGGCGCCCAGTTTTTATTGGTGGAAGAGAGAACCCAGATACAATGTACCTGGGAAGAGATCACTGACCTTCCGAAAGGAAACTGGGAGAAAGACCCAGATACAATAAACCTAGGAAGAGACCACCGACCTTCCGAAAGTAAACTGGGAATAGGCTAAATAAGAAGAGAGTGTAAATGAAGGTAATTTTACCTAGAGATATATAACCTCTCCAAAATTATTATTCCAGATTTTTTTATTCGTGTAGAATGATAAGGTTATGTATACTGAAAGTAACTCTGCTATCAACATAAATTTGTGTTTTACCTTATATTGAATAAGAAGACATGTCTGAGGCGGATCTATAAGAATGAGTGATCCTTTTGAACAAATAATAACTGTTTCCAAGAGGCGCCGGTGTAATGGTAGTGTGGTAACCTAGCTTGTATATAATACTTCGATATGTTACGGTACAATATGATGTTAGTTGTCTTCTTATGAAAGATTAGAAGTGTATGTATATTTTCAGTGATAGAGTGAACTTGAAGAGCACACTTAAGCTTTCTTCTAACTCCAGGTCCTGTAAATATCCCAATGATTGATTGTGTCATGCGGCATACGACAAAGCATAGTGCTAATTAGTTTGGTACCAACTCGAACTAATTGTTTTTAGTTTTCTGAGAAAAATGTACGGCTTTCTTCAATTATGAAATAGACAAATTGCTCATTCAAAACAGAATATTGGTCATTGTAATTTCCATCTCGCTTCTAGTTTAACATACTTCACACAATGCTATTTGAGATGAGAAAATGTTATAATGTATAGTAGAATTTGCTGTAGGTGATTTAAGCAGCGAGGTTTTTTTTTAGCTCATCTGAGCCTTCTCAAGTGAGCTTTTCTGAACAAGATTTGGCTGTCGTCGTCGTCGGGGTTAACTTTTTACACTTTCATCTTCTTCCCCAAAACCACTGGGCCAATTTCAACCAAACTCGGCACAAAGCATCCCTGTTTGAAGTGTATTCAGGTCTGTTCAGATGAAGGGTCATGTCCCTTCAAAGGGGAGATAATCACAAAAAAATGCAAAAATAAGGTGTGGTCATTTGAAAATCTTCTTCTCAAGAACCACTGAGCCAGAAAAGCTGAAATTTATATGAAAGCTTCCTGACATAGTGGAGATTCAAGTTTATCAAAATCATAACCCCTCGGGGGGGGTGTGTGTTGTTGGGTGGGGGGCTACAATAGGGGATCAAAGTTATACATACGAATATATAAAATTGATTGATTGATGTTTTCCGCCACACTCAACAATTTTTCAGTTATCTGGTGGCGCCCAGTTTTCTTTATTGGTGGAAGAGAGAACCAAGATACAATGTACCTGGGAAGAGACCACCGACCTTCCGAAAGTAAACTGAGAAACTTTCTCACTTACCGGCGCGAGCGGGATTCAAAAGAAAATCTTTAAACACTCTTCTTTTCAAGAACCACTAGGCTAATAGAATGGAGGTTTACCTGAAAGCTTCCTGGTAAAGAGTAGATCCAAATTTGTTCAGATCATGGCCTCCGGGGTAGGGTGGGGCCACAAAAGGGGATCATAGATTTACATGCTGATATATAGGAAAATTTTCTCCAAAACTATTGGACCAATTTCAATTAAACTTGGAACAAATCATCCTTTGGGTAAAGCAGATTTAAGTTTGTTAAAATGAAGGGTCATGCCCTTCAAAGGGGGATATGATCACAAAATTGCAAACTTAGAGTGGGACCATGCATTTAAAAATCTTTTTCTCAAGAATCACTGGGCCAGAAAAGCTAAAATTTACATGAAAGCTTCCTGACTAAGATTAAAGTTTGTAAAAATCATTACCCTTGGGGATAGGGTGGGGCCACAATAGGGGATACAATTTTACATGCGAATATATAGGGGAAATCTTTTTAAAATCTTTACAAGAACCATCAGGTCATATGAGTAGAAATTCTAGTGAAAGTTTCCTGATTTAGAGCAGATTTAAAATTGTTCAGACCATGGCCCCTGAAGCTAGGGTGGGGCCACATAAGGGGGTCAAAGTTTTACATGCTGATATATAAGGTAAATCTTGTTCTCCAAAACCACAGAACCAATATCAATCAAACTTAGAATAAATCATCCTAAAGTGAAGGGGATTCAAGTTTGTTGAAACGAAGGACCATACCCCTTCAAACGGGAAATAATCGCAAAAATAGGGCGGAGTCATTCAAAAATCTTCTCAAGAACCACTGGGCCAAAAGAGCTGAAATTTACATGACAGCTTCCTGACAACGTGGAGATTCACATTTGTAAATATCATGATCCCTGGGTATAGGAAGGGGCCACAATAGGGCATCACAGTTTTACATGCGAATATATTGGGAGCCAAACTTGGCACAAAGCATCCTTACATGAAATTTGTTAAATGAAATGTCATATCCGTCTACAAAGGCATATAATAATTGATGAATTCAAGTTTAATAATTAAATTTCAAAATTGGTGAAATTTTAGTCGTTACTTTTGAAAAGTTTTTTTTCTGAACCAAGCTGCTTGTATAATGAGTTTTGCTCAAGCCTGTCTTGCTAGGAACTGCTGCTCAGGTGAGCGACGTTACCCATTGGCCTATTGTTTCTCACCTCGTCAAAATATACGGGAGAAAATGACTACATGTGAATTAAATATTAAATGCATCTAGTAAAGAAAACCTTAAGTATTAGCAATGATTGTACCGATTGTTTTGGCATGCCTACTTTCTGCAAAAAGTTTAAAGCAGCATTTTCAAACAGCATATATTTCCAAGAAATAAGCAGCTACAGTATATATTGTAATTCGAAGAATTAACAGTGAAATGCAGTTATAATATACAATAAAGTCAGTCTATCAACTTTGCCGCGAAAAGTGAGGATGGAATGGGTTGCAAATGAGTAGTATTCGGGTTATTCCCAACTGAGTAGTACTCGAGCTATACCCATCCGAGTGATGTTCGAGCTATTCTTATCACAGTGCTGCTCGAGCTATTCTCATCAGAGTGATGCTCGAGTTATTCTCATCAGAGTGATGCTCGAGTTATTCTCGCCCGAACGGTACTTGAGTTATTCTCACCCGAATGGTCCTCAAGCAATTTCAACCAAAGTGGTAAAATCTTCACAGCATGGTGCTGTTTTGCGATTATCATTATGATTTTTAGAGAAATAAATTGTCTTCGTGAAATATTCAAATAATTTTTAAATGAAGATTTTACTTGAGTAATTTCTTTCACTTAACAATCGAAGGTGTTGTTCACTTTGTATCTCTCATAGGTAACTACAATTTGTATTCATATCGTATATGACATTGAATATAATATGGATTTATATCTTATGTGGCAATGAATATGATTTATATTCATATATATGGCATTCACTTTAAGCATGCGGTATGTCTTTATGCATGTGTTATATACTTGTCCTATGGAGATGCAGTTTTAAGAATAGGTCCTCAGTACCTCTTGCTTGTCGTAAGAGGCGACTAAATAGGGGTGGTCCTTCGGATGAGACCGCAAAAACCGAGGCCCCGTGTCACAGCAGGTTTTGCACGATAGATTCCTCCCTGCTAAAAGGCCGTAAGCGCTGATCATAAGCCTAAATTTTACAGCCCTTTGCCGGCAATTGTGACGTTTCGATATGAGTGAAAAATTCTCGAGTGGGACGTTAATCAATATACACTCAACCAATCAGACTTTACGAACTTTTAACCTGTGTGGTTATTTCTGGTGTTCCCCATGTCTTGACACAGGATTTCGGATAATACAGCTTAATCCATAGGGCCAGGAGTCGTATTCCAGAGTGCGACTGCGTGATTGACTAGATCTAACGTTAAAGTAGATGGCATGAAACGAGTCCTTATAGATATCAGAGTATAGAAAACATGCGAAATTTAAATATTTCAAATATAAATCAGTGTTCAGACTTGCAAATGTTACGGTTTCCGGAAAATCTAAATTGGACAAGACCATTTTGCATCATTTTGACAAAAGGAAATTCATTTGCAAATTTTGATTTTATTTTACACAAATGCAAATCTTAATGGATATAAATTAGGCAGCGTCATATACTATCTTCAAGCTTCCATTTCACCAAGAGATTTTTTTTTAAATTTTAATTTATATATATATATATATATATATATATATAGATATATAGGTAAAAAATAAAAATGAAACACGAAGACGTTTAGTAAAGCTTTACTAAACGTCTTCGTGCTTCATTTTTATTTTTTACCTATACTTTTACCGATCATTGCGAAAAGTAACTATTATCTATCTATATATATATATATATATATATATATATATATATATATATTTAAAGATATGAATGTTACTTCTTCCTGCTTGTTAAAGATATGACGCGATCAAAGAACACAACAAGGGTTACTTAATATCGATACAAAAACGACACACAGGTGCACTACAATACATAATTCTCCGTGTAGGGGATATTTACAGGTGAAGACAACAATCTAATTGATTTGGGAGTCTGTCGAAGATAGCACAGAATCGATAAATCAAGTTTCTGCACCCATTTCACGTTTTTACTTGTTCTCCGTGGGCTGTGAGTCACATATCATAATTTAATTCATAAATTTTGTTAACTTGCAGAAACTATGAAAAGATGTCACATATTATGTCAAAGACTGACATCTATATATGATCGCTGTCTTCTAGCTGAACAGTTTTCACCCATTTAAATATAAATATATGGTCAGCAAGTTCTTCAACATTTGTGTCTGTTTGGGAGAAAATGAGTTTGTCAGACATTTCATTATTTCACTCTCTTTATTAATCACAGTGTTTGACTCTAGTATTCAAATTTTATCTATTAATGGATTTTCAGGACATTCTCAGATTTCAGGGAATTTACAATAATGTCAAATTTGAGGAATATACCATTTAATAGAATAAGTATTTACTACAATTAAGTATACATGGCTTATTAATGCTACTTTCAAGTTATATCGATTTTGATTCGTGGGAACCATCGGAATGCTCAGCAACAGGTATTTCTTTACAACGAAGGTCCAACTCTCACAGTTTGACACACACACGCACGCGCACATATGACGTGTTCTCTACATGCTGTTATTTTGACTACGGATTACTCCGTTTACTTAGTGAATATATAGAGTTCACGGCAGGTGTGATCAGTCAACAGGGGATGCTTATTCCTCATATGCATCTGCTCCCACCTCTAGTGTTTCAAGGCTTTCATGTTTGCCCTACCCTCAAATTTTGTATTCATAGCATTTCTGAAATTGATCACTGTTTGTTATCTTCACTTTCTGATGTTCACAAATTGGAAACACTAGTGGATTATCGGCGACGTTATACCAAGTGTTTGTGGAAACCAGTTCTCCGAATCGAGTACATTATATCAGATTCATTCGTATTTATATTTCATAATGGAATTTAGCTTTTGAAAGAAATATAATGATAGCCTAGTATTTAATTTTCAATGAGTGATGATTTTATTTTATCAATCTACTTATTTTACTTCAGAAATGTACGAAGAGAAGCAGTGGTATATTTGTGATAGAAACTCGTTTTATGCCATTATTGAGTATGAACTACATTTATGAACTATGTGGGCCATAGAAGAAAAAACAAAACAAAAACAACCTGTTTTGTTTAAATGTAAACCCTAATGACGACCTCCTCACCTCATGTTTCTTCATCTAACGTCCGGATTTTCCTCCCAACAGAATAATTTATGCTCTATGTTTAATTTTTGTGTTTGATTAATTATAATGTTTACGTATAATAAATTTTATTCTTAATTATATACCTGGTACTATTGTCTAAAAATATTCGTTAGTTTTAACATATTTCTATTGTCATACAATATACAATTCGAGTCGGAAACAAGCTATAAAACTGATAGTCATCTCCCTGCATTTTATAGCATAAAATATTACATACATGTAGGACAAAGAATTATAAATAGATACATAGTATATATAGACACTATTTGGGCTCTTAGTTAACAATCACTTCTCATAGACGCGCAACAGTCCGTTTTCGTAAATGAATCGTTGGAAAGAGTTATATACTAAGTAATCAATTGATGAATTTCCATTGTTCTGAATGAATACAGGTATAAGAGAGAAAATCATAGAATAGGTCCTCAGTACCCCTTGCTTGTCGTAAGAGGCGACTAAATGGGTCAGTTTTTCGGAGGAGACCGCAAAAACCAAAGTCCTGTGTCACAGCAGGTGTGGCACGACAAGGATCCCTTCCTGCTCAAATGACATAAGCGCCAAGCATATTCCTATACCTAACTTTTGCAGCCCTTCTCCGATAGTGGTGACGTCTGCATATGAGTGGAAGATTCTCGAGAGGGACGTTAAACAATATTCAATCAGTCATTTTAATGTACTCATTTTCTGCATTGTATGTTCATCATCACCCAACAGCAAATTTCACGTATGTTGCGTAAATACATGTAGCAATATCTAAATTGTCTGTTCTGAGAATGTTATGAAAGAATTTTATTTATTTGTTCTGCATTCATGTATATTGGACAAGAAAAAAGGTAATAATCTCCATTTTCTTTACACGGGTAAACATTGGTCTGTCAAAAATATCAAACATATATTCATTAATCTTCGTTCAAAGTGCAATTGCAACAAAGTCTCCTTTAAACGACATTTAGTCCATGTTCTCCAAATGAAAAGTAGGAGAGAGGGTTGGTTTGGTTTAAACTATATTTATTAAATGAAGCATTACATGAAACATACAAACAGATGCAAAATTAACAGGATTCGGAAACAAATGCTAGCACTTATATAAATCCGTCTCACATTATACATTATTAAATCAGAATCGTGTTATGGTTATGGCATAAACATATATGCGATTCGTCATTTACATGTACATACAAAATAATGATAAAACAATGGTGATGATAATGTGTGATGGGGTTGTGTGAATATTTCAACATCATTTAGAACATATACAAAAGGCAAATATTAGAATGTAAGCGAAAGTATTACAGAGGGTTGTTATAAGTACATGTAGTACTATTAAGTATTACTGAGGGTTGTTATAAGTACATGTAGTACTATTAAGTATTACTGAGGGTTGTTATAAGTACATGTAGTACTATTAAAACTAGGTTCTGTAATACATATCTTTTTAATTCGCAAACTGTTTCAGAACATCTCACATCGAAAGGTAATCAACTCCATTCACCGACGACACCTGGAACAAAGGATCCCGTGTTTTGTAATCGGCATTTCAGAATTTTATTATTTGCTGAATTTCTGGATATTATAGTCGGATACCTTAGACCATGAATTGAGTAAAATTTTGAATAGTAAGTAATCTTGTCAGGAATATATTTTGCATATAGTATTTAACCTGCTCTTCTTTCTTTTGCTGTTTAGGCCAACCCCCAATTTCGTAATAAAGAGTATTTTCTCAAACTTGTCAAAATTCTAACAGCGCTATAATTGACGTTTGTCCTAACTTTTCGGAATCCGCAACTGTGCCGCCACGCCATGTCTCAGAAGCAAATTCTGAATGTGGTCTGATAAATGTAAAATAGTAATGTCTTGTGACTTCGTTCAGTTTTTTTCATAAATTCGTATTCTCTATATGCTTTCGCTACATTCTGTAGGGTAGATTCGATATACATTAACCAGCGTATACCTTGAGAAAATGAAATAGCTCGATCCCAGATGTTTATTACTAGACAAATTTTGATTGACATTGCAGGGAAGTGACTCTGGAAAGGTCAATATTACGTTTGATATACATGTATATTATTTTAAGTTTTTAATGAATTATTTGTAAAGACACTTTAAAAGACGAAATTTTAAGTTGGTGCTCAACCCTTTCAACAACACGTTGAAGTGAATTATCATCAGCATATGGTGTACAAAAAGGTTACCATTTTGTCCTCAACACCATTTACATATGTTAAAAATAACAAACTATCTAAATCCTTCATGAATATTTGCACATGTTAATGTTAAAATAGAATGTTGAATCGGTTTAGTGAATCTAAAAGTGTATTATCATGGACCTACATTAAAAGAATTGCATTCTTCATTTTTGCCATGAAATTAAAAAATAAAATGTACATACTTCGGAAGCCAAATTCCAATAAGAAAAGCACCAGATCCTCTGTGTACAAAGCGAATAACCTTCCAGTATGTTATTCTATGATTTATATTAATCGATTCAATGAAACAAGTTTTCAAAGTGTATGAATAACACATGGTATTCCTTTAATACAAGTAGAGCCACTTTTTTGGATAATGAAAGGTGAAGATAACGAGCAGTGATCAACCTTATTACTCTTATAACCAATACAATACAAAATAGATAGTTGGGCAAACACGGACCCCTGGACACACCAGAGGTGGGATCAGGTGCCTCGGAGGAGTAATCATCCCCTGTGTAAAAAGATTTTAAGATTGAAAACTTTCAAATTCACTTTATTTAGTAAAAAAAAAGAGCAGTTTTAGTAGAAAGCAATCTGAAATAGAATTAAAACCCCTGCTGGACACGAACCCGCGATTTACAGTTCAGCAGTCGATGTGCTAACCTACATACATGTAACTACTCTAGATTCATTTTTGATATTGATTGATTTGAATATATTTCATTGTATAGATACATACAGTGCATACGACAAGTTTGAGCGTTAGTTATGTCAACTTACGCAGTTTTCACCTTAAATACAAACAACAGTTATAACCAGGGGCGGATACAGGAATTGCAGTTACGGGGAGGGGGGGGGGGGGGGCGCCACTTTATGAGGCAGGGGGTCTGGGGGCGCCTTGGTGGGGCCCAGGGGGCGAAGCCCCCGGAAGGTCTTGGATTTTAAAGGGTTTGAAATATGTCTCCTATTTAAGTCATTTGTACTAAAAAAATTTCCATTTTTGATAAGGTGAAATTAGTCAAATGATGCAAATTTTAAGGATTTTTGGAAAAAATCAAAGTTCTCCCTATAAAGTAATTCTAGAAATCAAAGGATTTTGTCATTTATTTTTCCGAGAGTGGAAGAAATTATTGCTTCTTTTATCGTTTAGTATATTTTTTTTAAACAAGATACCACGATTTACCTTAAATTTGAAATTTTTTATATCAAGTGGTTCTGTTTACAGATAATAACGGACATAAAAATTAAATTAGATATACATAGAATATGAAAAATATGTAATAAAGGGGTTATTGACCGAATATTCGAAAATATGCCCGCCCCGGTCTTTGTACGGAAAACAAAGTTCAGTCCACTTTACCACGCAATACCTCGGACAATTAAATCCTATAAATAATAGCGCGTATTCGAGCTTAGTCTATGAATACGCCGATTTATCTCGGGGATAATTCATTCTTTGATTAAAGGCGCTTTCCGGAATATTTAACGCCTAGCATATCCGGCTCTAAATAATCCCTCCAGTGGCGTCATATCCTACTTTCTATTCTAGCAGCCGATCAAATCGGTAGGTTGTATATTTGAGACATCTTAAAGTTTAAAAACCCACCCTCCCTCCACTGCATATTCTGTTTTAAGGTCGTAAACTTGTATTCTGCTTGCTTTATTGTATCATGTTACTGCTGCTCTGCTTTGTTGTATCTTCAGGGAATACCAGTATGCTTGAACAGTGAACACAACTCAGAACGGAACATCGCGGTGCATCCAAGGACAGATATTTCTAGGGATGCTGCTATGACCAGATTATCATTCTCGTCAAACCCCACCTCAAATGGATCAATTTTGTGATTTAAAACTTGTATATTTGCTGTTGCGCAAATAGCGCATTTTCACCTATCTTTTAAACATTGATTTTTTTTACTTTCAACCAACATGTGTATTGGACATTTATGGCCATCGGATATTGGCCCATTGAACTCAACATTGAACAGTTATATTGATGGGATATTGGCCCATTAGACATTTATATTGATGGGATATTGGCCCATTGATCAATCATTGAGAACTCGCTTTACCCAGTGCACAATTTAGCCCAGTTGAGGTCGCCACTTGTGTATACATTGTTGGGGGGCGACCCGGCGGCCGCCCCCATATACTTATTGTCCAATTGAATTCACCGTGACCAATTAAGCCAAACACAAATAAATTTTTCAAGTAAATATGTGACTTTGTCTTCTATTACATCTGAGATAATAGAAATTCTGAGAATAAGTATAACATACAGATTAGTATAATCTAGTGTTGAATTCTTCTAGCAGAGGCCGAGTGTATATATTGTGTCTGGTATTGAACCACGAGATCAATAACTTAGAACAACTCGCCAGTCACTGATAAAATCACTAAACTAACTTTATATGAAAACGAATTTAAACACAAGATATAAACATGAAGAAAGCACGGTTTTAGCATTAACTAATAAGACACAATTATAACGGTGTACCTCACGTGTTGGTGACGAAAGCCAAGTGTCATCAACATGCAGTAAGAGTTTAGCGTATTAATAAAAATTAAAGATAACGAACAGCGATCAATCTCATAACTCCTATAAGCAATACAAAATAGAGAGTTAGGCAAACACAGACACAGACCTAGGACACACCAGAGGTGGGATCAGACAAACACGGACCCCTGGACACACCAGAGGTGGGATCAGACATTTTCTTCAACAGTTTTTCACTTAGAAAAGTTTGTCCTCAATCCTCCCTCACGCTGATATAAATCTGTTTATGTAAAGTGATATTAGAAATCAGACACGATGCTCTCCATTTTTTTTCAAAGCTAGAATACTTTAAAAAATGCCATCTTTGTGTTTTGATAAAGAGGGAAACTCCGTCTATTTATGACGTCATAGTCATGCCATAGATATTCATTTAAATAATGAGGTCAGTTAAGTATTTTAAAGTTTCCAACTTCTAAGGTACTCTGCTGTGATATATTCATTTCTATGAACTTCATTAAATATACAGTATTAATCAGGGGGTGAACTAGAATGAAATTGCACTAGATACAACCTAATTTATTGATTTCAACTACTAGTATTAGTCAATATTGACGGAAACTATTTTATCGGTACATGTATCAGTAATGTACCTGTACAGGTAGGCAATATAAAATCCTAAGTGTTACATATTCTATTCAGCATAAATGAGACGCTGCACATTTACAATACCTATGAAAGACGCTACAGAGTCATCCACATCTGCGTCATACTTTGATATTTTATTGAAAGTAGACATTAACGGCAAACGAACTTAACTTTAAAACGGGATGGTTTCAGCTTCTCCACTGTCATTTTCCCATATTTGTGTAGCAATATTCCATTATCACCTGCATATGGTATTTATATCTCTCAACTGATTCGATACGTAAGAGCTTGATCTGGGTATGATCCGTTTTTAATCGAGGCAGGCTACTGACAAATAAGTTGATGCTGCAGGGGTTTCAACAGTCTCGTTTTAAGTCAGCATTTTGCAAATTCTATGGTCGTTATAACGATCTAGTTTGCCAATACAACCTATCATTGGATCAAATGCTGTCTGAATTGCTTCATACCGATTGTTAGGCCGTTCATGGCACACTGTTTTGACTACGGATAACTCCGTTTACCTGATCAAAATATATGGCACATGGCGGATGTGACTGGTCGACAAGGGATGCTTAATCCTCCTAAGCACCTGATCCCACCTTTGGTGTGTTCAGGGGTCTGTGTTTGTCCAACTATCTATTTTGTAATGCTTATAGGAGTAATGAGATTGATCACTGTTCGTTATCTTCACCTTTCATGATTTAGTCAAATTGAGATACTGTACCCCGACAACACTTATGATTTTGTCAAATTGAGATACTGTACCCCGACAACGCTTAGGATTTAGTCAAATTGAGATACTGTACCCCGACAACACTTAGGATTTAGTCAAATTGAGATACTGTACCCTGACAACACTTAGGATTTAGTCAAATTGAGATACTGTAGTACGACAACACTTATGATTTAGTTAAATTGAGATACTGTACCCTGACAACACTTAGGATTTAGTCAAATTGAGATACTGTACCCCGACAACACTTAGGATTTAGTCAAATTGAGATACTGTAGTACGACAACACTTAGGATTTACTTAAATTGAGATACTGTACCCTGACAACACTTATGATTTAGTCAAATTGAGATACTGTACCCCGACAACACTTAGGATTTAGTCAAATTGAGATACTGTACCCCGACAACACTTATGATTTTGTCAAATTGAGATACTGTACCCCGACAACACTTAGGATTTAGTCAAATTGAGATACTGTACCCCGACAACACTTATGATTTAGTCAAATTGAGATACTGTACCCTGATAACACTTATGATTTAGTCAAATTGAGATACTGTACCCCGACAACACTTAGGATTTAGTCAAATTGAGATACCGTACCCCGACAACACTTAGGATTTAGTCAAATTGAGATACTGTACACCGACAACACTTAGGATTTAGTCAAATTGAGATACCGTACCCCGACAACACTTAGGATTTAGTCAAATTGAGATACCGTACCCCGACAACACTTAGGATTTAGTCAAATTGAGATACTGTACACCGACAACACTTAGGATTTAGTCAAATTGAGATACCGTACCCCGACAACACTTAGGATTTAGTCAAATTGAGATACCGTACCCCGACAACACTTAGGATTTAGTCAAATTGAGATACCGTACCCCGACAACACTTAGGATTTAGTCAAATTGAGATACTGTACCCCGACAACACTTAGGATTTTGTCAAATTGAGATACTGTACCCCGACAACACTTAGGATTTAGTCAAATTGAGATACCGTACCCCGACAACACTTAGGATTTAGTCAAATTGAGATACTGTACCCCGACAACACTTAGGATTTAGTCAAATTGAGATACCGTACCCCGACAACACTTAGGATTTAGTCAAATTGAGATACTGTACACCGACAACACTTAGGATTTAGTCAAATTGAGATACCGTACCCCGACAACACTTAGGATTTAGTCAAATTGAGATACCGTACCCCGACAACACTTAGGATTTAGTCAAATTGAGATACTGTACCCCGACAACACTTAGGATTTAGTCAAATTGAGATACTGTACCCCGACAACACTTAGGATTTTGTCAAATTGAGATACTGTACCCCGACAACACTTAGGATTTAGTCAAATTGAGATACTGTACCCCGACAGCAATTATGATTTAGTCAAATTGAGATACCGTACCGCGACAACACTTAGGATTTAGTCAAATTGAAATACTGTACCCCGACAACACTTATGATTTAGTCAAATTGAGATACTGTACCCCGACAACACTTAGGATTTAGTCAAATTGAGATACCGTACCGCGACAACACTTAGGATTTAGTCAAATTGAGATACTGTACCCCGACAACACTTATGATTTAGTCAAATTGAGATACTGTACCTCGACAACACTTATGATTTAGTCAAATTGAGATACCGTACCCCGACAACATTTATGATTTAGTTAGATTAAGATACTGTACTTCGGTCATGTTTAGGATATAGTTAATATGAGATTCTACGCACTTAGGATTTAGTCAGATTTAGATACTGTAACCTGATCACGCTTATGACTAAAGGGCAGTTCCATCATCCAGTAGGGCGAGAGAAGACATGTTTGGATGGCATGCTTTACAGCAATTCTGAAGCATCACGTGACTCGGTAATCAGCAAGTAACCGTGTTCAAGTATTTTAAAGTCATACGGGGAAAATAGCGGGTTTTAAAGTCATTCAAGATATTTTCCTTCAGTACTGTCGATATACGTGACTATGGTGGAGCACTGCCGCACAGGAGATGGTTAAGTTGTAGATTAATCTGTGATTAAGTTGTAGATTAATCTGTGATTAAGGTGTAGATTAATCTGTGATTAAGTTGTAGATTAATCTGTGATTAAGTTGTAGATTAATCTGTGAAGTATATCACCGTTTGAGGCCTGTCATACTATCAGCTTGAGTAAGATATTTGCTGTTCCACATCGATAGTTCTCAGAACAAAAGCCTTTAAATGAAGTGCTATTTTTACGAGTGAATCTTAGGAATATTAAGCAATAATGATATAATATATGATATATATGCATGGTCAAAGGTGCGACGTAAATAAACCTCAAATAGTTAGGTCATATTTCTCATTTCATTTTTCATGTCTCACATAATTGCTCGGAGTGTCACAGTCGCTTTCATCTTTACACCTATTTTAACCGCTGAATCTCGCAAGTGAAACATGAACTCTAATCTTTCTAGGTGTAACAGTAAAATTGATTCGACTCTATCCCCCCAAAACTCTTGTCGCTGAAATTTACAGAAGATAAAAATGACTGTCAAGTCAGAACCCGAAAGAGTAACCATCATCTCGATGTGTGTCTGTTTTCACGCTTGACATCTAATGGCGAAAAGAACGGCAACATCTGAAGAATCGACCCATTTTACAAGTTTCATAGAGAAAAGTATTTAAGTTTAATATAACCTCTGAACGTCGCACTAAATTTCCATTCCATTGATAACTTTTCTTTTAACCACTATTAAAATATGTGCATTCATTTAACCTTTTATACAAATCCATAGACCCCGTTGTCTTTATTTCCCAGAATCCCCATTGTATTTTATTTATATACCTTGGTTTTATAGACAAGGCTAAAGGTGTCCTGACAATATGGGTTGTAAAATGTTTATTTATGAAAAAGGTAACTGACATTTGGGGTTAAGAAAAAATCTACATATATGGTATTCCAAGTATTTGACACAATAAACAGACATATCGGTCATTTCTAAGCAAATTCATTAATTTAACTATTAACGCTTGCCTAAGAAAAACTGGTGTGTTATATTTTTATCATCTTTAATCATTTGTAGTTAGTGGAGAAATTGACCAAAAAGGTCATTAAAATATACACCCTGGGCAAAATGGCAAAGTTCGATAAATACTAGTATAGTATACCGGCAGGTCGTTGTGACTATAGAAAAGATCCATTCTGTTGGTTTTTGCTATTCGTAACTTGTATGAGAGATGAAATACATTATACTTATCATGTGAAAGTAAAGTTGCGAAATTTGGAAAATTCATTCATTTTGATATCGTAGATTGTTTTATCGCTCATGATTTGAACCAATTTTGACCCGATAAATATATCATAGTAACGACGTTATCTGACTTCAACCGTCCTTTCGCCGAACCCATATCAGAAGATAGGCTTTGTCATCATATTGGCCACATGTTGATTGCGAAATTGTGGTCTCATAAAGTTCTACAATTTTTGTAAAATGATGTTTGCTCATGTATAACACATAAACAGTATTTTTCTCAAAATCCGCACAAATTTCTACTTGAGATTTTCAAGAAGTATTTCGGGTATTTTCGGTCGCAATGTTAACTTTATTACAATAGTTATCTGCCGATTTTTTACCAATCTTCCCATGGATTAATTCACACATCAAGAAAAAACTCCATGGTAAGATAGAATCAAAGCAAATACAGAATTAAAGAACCCAGTCATACAGGGATCGCGGACTGCGATACTGCATGTTTATTCCAATGGTTTATTTAAGTAGAATGCATTTTATAGGTTCTATTATATGTGCAGTGTTATAAGATGATGGAGTTTCCCGGAAATCATGCATGTATTTTCGTGCTTCGTACAAACCATCAAACTGAAGTCCTACATAAAAACAACAGTACTAAATTCTAGGGTTGGTAAGAAATGCTGTTATATGCAAATACAACCTGTCTGTCTGACTTGTTTCACATCAGTTGTTAGGCCATTCTCTACACATTGATAATCCGTTTACCTGATCATGAAATAGGGCTCGAGGCGGGTGTGTTCGGTCAATAGGGAATATGTACTCCTCGATCATGAAATAGGGCTCACGGCGGGTGTGACCGGTCAACACGGGATAGGTACTCCTCCTAGACACCTGATCCCACATCTGGTGTATCCAGGGGCCATGTTTGCCCTCTTAATTTAGTATTCTTTATGGGAATTATGAGGTTGATCACTGCTCGTTATCTTCACTCTTTCATCCAAACAGCCACGTTGCCTGAAATGTGAGTAAATTCGTGTTTATCTACGGCATCAAAGAAAAGAGATCGTCAAATCCGATAGCGGCATTGCCATTAGACATTGCTCAAACTTTTAGACTATTATGACTGGGAACGCTAGGTACAAAATGACGAGTGAAATTTTAGTCGCTTGTGGTTTGTAAATGCAAAGTTTTGAATAAAACAATCGAGAAAGATAATTTTATAGGTCAGAAATGAAAATGCAGATGAAGGATAATTTCGTTTAATATGTTATTTTTTCAAGTACAACATGACATTTACATGTATAGAGGATTATTTGCATTTGATTTAAGTAAATGTAAAGCAAACTGACATTTAAAATTTAAAGACTTCATCATTATCGAAATCTGCAGTAATTTGATTCTAATTCATTTTGATGAAAGAAAGAAGGTACAGAAATGTATATAAAATACATGTACTTGACAATAATCTTTAAAAGGTGAACGCAAAATCAAAATATTTCGAGAAGATTAAAATTTTCGAGGATGTATAAATAAATATTTTTAATGACCTCTGTGGGATACTTTAATTGTAGTTATATTTCATTATCACCTGCATATGCTGTTTATATCTCTCAACTGATTCTTGTTCTGCGTATGGCCAGTATTTAAATCGAAGCAGGCTACTAACAAACAAGTTCATGGTGCAAGGGTGTAAACAGTTTCGTTTAAAGTAAGCATTTCACAAATGGTCGCTATAACAATGTAGTTTGCAAATTCAATTTATCACTGGGTCAAATTCTGTCTGACTTGTTTCATACCAATTCTTAGGATGTTCATGATACACTGATTTTGACTACAGATAACTCCGTTTACCTGATCAAGATATGAGATTCACAGCGGGTGTGACCGGTCGACAAGGGATGCTTACTCCTCCCTTCTTAAATTGAACTTGTTTTTATTCGCAATTTAGTTCTACATCTGGTATAATACATGTATGTATTTATGTATCACATCACATTTTAAAGCGAATAAGTCCGGTGTGTATAAAAGGTTTGCCTCATTTGGGATGAGTTTCTATGAAAGTTCGTACATTTAACGACATCCTGTGGATTAGTGTTGAACCCAAAGAGATACAGCAGGAAAGAAAGATTGAAACGGAACCAATGAAAACTAAGATGAAGTTTATGACGCATAGAATGAGAAATTAACAGATATGAAATAGTTAAAAGACTAACAGACAATTTATGTTTGAATGCAATTAAAAGATCATATCATTATTAATCTAAATTTTAAAATTTTAGAAATAAAGTGCTAGAAGTCATCCCTCTTTAGGATTGGAGTGCTGCGGTCACAAAGTTTCTGTTAGTTAAAAAATAATATATCGAACACAAGATGTTTAACTTGCTGACTTAATAAGATCATGAAGTGTCGTTGTTATATACATACCATACTCCCTGTTGTAGGTATACAGATACACGGTATTATGTGTAAATTTACATGTAAATGTGCGTTAATGATGTTTTGCCAACGAGGGGGGCATATAAAGTACGTGTGTTCCATTTTTTACCCACAGGTGTCGCTGCTTGCTAACACATCTGTCATTTCAAAATTCTTGTAAAACGCTTTGTAAATTTAACTTCGCTTAATCAATTTATGATGCAGAATTTTAAGATAAAATTATTTTACCGCTTGTAAACAAATTCCCAAAATTTTGGTTTTAATCATTAAGTATTTTCTTCCGATTTTTTTGTGCTATCTTAGCTACATTAATCATTCTAATTCTTAAATGTTGTTCTGTTGTTCGTTCCGTTTTCTAACACCCCAACAATTGGTGCCTGAAAACCTTAATACAAGTTTGGTCTTACAAAGAGTCACTTGAAGACACGACTTGATTCTTACCAAATACTAGTAAGTGAAAGTTGTTTATTATGACCCCCCCTTTTTTTTTTAAAGTAGAGGGGCATATTCCTTTGCACCTGTCTGTCGGTAGATCATATGTTGTCTGCTCAATATCTTGAGAATCATTCACTTCATCGTAATGATATTCCATATGTGGGTTGGTTACGAGTAGGAGAGGACCCATATCGATTATCAGGTCAAAAGGTCAAGGGTCAATCTACTCTGGACATAGGAAGATGCTGTCCGCTCAATATCTTGAGAAACCTTTCCTTGACGTACATTAAACTTGGTACACTGATACATTGTGAAAAATAGATTACCCTTATTGATTTTGAGGTCACATGGTCAAGTGTCAAACTGGACATGGGAAAATACTGTCCACTTAATATCTTGAGAACCCTCTGCTCTACAGACATCAAACTTGGTACACTGTCACATCTTCAGGAGAAGATGAACCCTATCGATAATCAGGTCACATGGTCAAAGGATAAGGGTCAAACTGGACACAGTAAAATACTGTCTGCACAATATCTTGAGAACCCTTTGATTGACAGACATCAAACTTGGTAGACTGGTACATCACATGGAGTAGATGACCCTTCAGATGGTCAAAGGTCAAGGGTTAAACTGGACATAGCAATATATTATATTCTATGTTTTACGAATCATTTGCTTGATTGACACCAAAGTTGGTACACTGGTACAGCATAAAGAGTAGATGACCCCTAATGATTTCTAGGTCACATGGTAAATCCACTCTGGACATAGGAAGATCTTGTCTGCTCAATATCTTGAATTGTTTTGGCACTACTATCAATTAAATGATGCATGTGTATAATCCTTTTCAATTTTGCACCATGGAGAGCATATATGTTTTACAAACATTTTTTTTTTTTGTTCTAGCAAATAATTTTGATTGTACACAACGAGCCAGTCTTTATTTCTTTGAAAATACATATGCAATGCTGCTAAACAATTTGTTTTGAAAATAGTTTCCCGTATTGATTTTGCAATATGTAATTCTTATCACAAAGTTATAAAACTCTGTGAGGTAAAAATCGTCCACACTGTGCATGTTCTCATAAAAACAAATAAAGAAAAAAGTATATGACGAAGAACAATAGCTTTATTTTTACAATTCTTTTATTGCGAAAGACATATATCTGATAACGAAAACAACACGAGAAAATAATTTTATGTTATGAACAACTTGATAAATCACAACATAAATCACATCCTTTTCGTATTGCTAGGGAAAATATACTAAGAATAGGGCTGATGTAATAGAACTTAGTGTACCTTGGTATTAATGTGTGTTGATTGTGTGTGACAGTCAGGAGCAATCATAACAATTCAAAATCACTGCTGGCATGACTCGTGTGCATTATCTGGTTTCAGGACTGCGTATTAAAGAATAGGGTTCGTATTGTATTTACACAAATGTCATATTTTCTTAGAAATGTTTTTATCCAACCAACATCATTAAAATGCCTTATTTTCTAATTGATGTATGGTATAATTTGATTAATTTCATGGAGGTTACTTTTTGTCGAATTTATTTTTCTAAATCGACGGATGACCTGTTTGTTATTTCGTAAACTTATTTCATGCAATGGATGAAAAAGAAAACTGATTGCATCAAGGTAAACAACAATTTAAACAACACCTCTCTGCACTTTTCTACTTGACCCGAGATAATTTTGGTTAGGTAGAGACAATTAATATTAATATACGAAAGCCGTACAATCACTATAATAGCCGATATCAGCATGATAAAAAGTTGAATGTTTCAAAAAGTCTTTGTTTTTATTTGGTGTGTACGCAAGGTGTCCTTGACTAAATATCGGTCACTTGTGGTAACACTTCAGTGTGTCAATTATCAACCATAATTGTAATTAAAAGACAAAAAACAATTAAAGAAGGGAAGCATCTCTGTTGGTCTTTTACCATTGCTGATATTTAAAGGGAATCATGACTGTCTTTTACCATTGCTGATATTTAAAGGGAATCATGACTGTCTTTTACCATTGCTGATATTTAAAGGGAATCATGACTGTCTTTTACCATTGCTGATATTTAAAGGGAATCATGACTGTCTTTTACCATTGCTGATATTTAAAGGGAATCATGACTGTCTTTTACCATTGCTGATATTTAAAGGGAATCATGACTGTCTTTTACCATTGCTGATATTTAAAGGGAATCATGACTGTCTTTTATCATTGCTGATATTTAAAGAGAATCATGACTGTCTTTTATCATTGCTGATATTTAAAGGGAATCATGACTGTCTTTTACCATTGCTGATATTTAAAGGGAATCATGACTGTCTTTTACCATTGCTGATATTTAAAGGGAATCATGACTGTCTTTTACCATTGCTGATATTTAAAGAGAATCATGACTGTCTTTTACCATTGCTGATATTTAAAGGGAATCATGACTGTCTTTTACCATTGCTGATATTTAAAGGGAATCATGACTGTCTTTTATCATTGCTGATATTTAAAGAGAATCATGACTGTCTTTTATCATTGCTGATATTTAAAGGGAATCATGACTGTCTTTTACCATTGCTGATATTTAAAGGGAATCATGACTGTCTTTTACCATTGCTGATATTTAAAGGGAATCATGACTGTCTTTTACCATTGCTGATATTTAAAGGGAATCATGACTAACATGATAGTAACTTAATTCAATTTACAACAGTACAATCAATAGTCCAGATTTCAGTAGAATCTACAACAGTACAATCAATAGTCCAGATTTCAGTAGAATCTACAACAGTACAATCAATAGTCCAGATTTCAGTAGAATCTACAACAGTACAATCAATAGTCCAGATTTCAGTAGAATCTACAACAGTACAATCAATAGTCCAGATTTCAGTAGAATCTACAACAGTACAATCAATAGTCCAGATTTCAGTAGAATCTACAACAGTACAATCAATAGTCCAGATTTCAGTAGAATCTACAACAGTACAATCAATAGTCCAGATTTCAGTAGAATTTACAACAGTACAATCAATAGTCCAGATTTCAGTAGAATTTACAACAGTACAATCAATAGTCCAGATTTCAGTAGAATCTACAACAGTACAATCAATAGTCCAGATTTCAGTAGAATCTACAACAGTACAATCAATAGTCCAGATTTCAGTAGAATCTACAACAGTACAATCAATAGTCCAGATTTCAGTAGAATCTACAACAGTACAATCAATAGTCCAGATTTCAGTAGAATCTACAACAGTACAATCAATAGTCCAGATTTCAGTAGAATCTACAACAGTACAATCAATAGTCCAGATTTCAGTAGAATCTACAACAGTACAATCAATAGTCCAGATTTCAGTAGAATTTACAACAGTACAATCAATAGTCCAGATTTCAGTAGAATTTACAACAGTACAATCAATAGTCCAGATTTCAGTAGAATCTACAACAGTACAATCAATAGTCCAGATTTCAGTAGAATCTACAACAGTACAATCAATAGTCCAGATTTCAGTAGAATCTACAACAGTACAATCAATAGTCCAGATTTCAGTAGAATCTACAACAGTACAATCAATAGTCCAGATTTCAGTAGAATCTACAACAGTACAATCAATAGTCCAGATTTCAGTAGAATCTACAACAGTACAATCAATAGTCCAGATTTCAGTAGAATCTACAACAGTACAATCAATAGTCCAGATTTCAGTAGAATCTACAACAGTACAATCAATAGTCCAGATTTCAGTAGAATCTTTCATACTTCGATTTACTATTGTAAGATGTTTTAATCTATCATGGAAAACTTTTATACTTCGCCAAAATACAGTGACATTTTCGATAACTTAGTTTAAACTTTATTTCATTTGAATATGTCAACATATATATACACAATAAATAATATGTACACAGGATTCGGAAACAAGTTGTAGCAACTTATATTAATCCGTTTCCTTGAATTAACTTTGAATGGTAAATGTACATTTGCACTTGTTGCATGACAAAGAAGAAAAATGAAAGATAACTTGATTTCTTACAAAGTTAGACTTTGATACCTTCTTTACAACAGAAAAACATTATATTGTTAAACGAACTTTCATGCCATGAGGTCATACAATATAAGGATAGTTTACTAGGGTATGCTGCATGCTCTGTAAGAATAAGATTTTATTTAAAAACCATAAGTTTTCATCAGTCTGCAGATCTGACGTAATGGTGAATCACACATAAACAAACGGTGTTTCAATGTCCAATGAACTTTTTCAAAAAAACAGATAAGCTTGATGTTGTATTTCTTAAGAGTTCAATGTTTGACAAAAAAATAAATTCACATAGTTTTTACCTTAAAAACTAAACATGATGAATGTTGAAACTAATCAATTAAAAAGTAAAAACAAACGAGTATAAATAACATTGTGTACCTTCTCTACAATCTATTTATAAATGAAAATGCACATTAAAACTATTAGATGTTCTTTAAAATGTAAGATAAGTATGTGGTTTTTAACCGTAACTTCTCTTTTTTCTTTCCCCACTAAAGTGTAATCGATGTCGGATGACAAAAACGTACGGGAGTTTTTACGCTCCCCATCCCTCCCCTAACTATTTTGAATTTAGATTTTATCTGACATCGATCTTTTGATCTCGCCCCTAAGGCGGTGTAGTTCATTATATCTCCCTATAACAAATATTACTCCAGGAGTTGAACATGTTTGCTTGCAGAAAAAAAAATGTTGTACATGTTTATATATATTGTGACATTGTAATCTGAAGTGTGAAACAATAAAAGTGTGATTTAAAGATATGTTTTAGGAATATTTATGAGATGATGAGGTTCAAGTAATAAATACAATTTTGTTTTAACATCTCTAAATATACAACGACCTCGTCCCATTCTTCACTACGCTGGATGAGCTCGTTTTCTGAAAGTAAGAAAACAACAAGTCATCATAACGAATTAATTATCTCCTTACAACGAATTAGTTTATCGTTATAACGAGGTGGTATCTTGTTACAATTACTAAAAATTCCACGTTATGGCAAACAGGATTATTTCAGCTTTTATTCATGTAGCTATTATCACCTGCATAATCCATAATTATGGTCTTTATATCTCTTATCATAATAACTGATTTGATACGGAAGAGCTTGTTCTGTGAATGATCAGTTTTTTAATCGATGCAGGCTACTGACAAAAACGTTGATGTTACAGGGGTTTCAGCAGTTTCGTTTAAAGTCAGCATTTCGCAAATGCTGTGGTCGTTATAACGATGTAATTTGCCAATACCACCTATTATTGGATCAAATGCTGTCTGACGTGTTTCATACCTATTGTTAGGCCGTTCTTGGCACACTGATTTTGACCACAGATAACTCCGTTTACCTGATCAAGATATAGGGCTCACGGCGGGTGTGACTGGTCGACAGGGGATGCTTACTCCTCCTAGGTACCTGATGCCACCACTGGTATATCCAAGGATCTGTGTTTGTCCAACTCTCTATTTGGTATTCCTTATAGAAGTTATGAGATTGATCACTGTTATCTTCACCTTTCATGATATACTTTCAGCTTACCACATGTCACGCAAAGACCGTGACATTTAAGTGAAATTGAGGAATAATTACGCATAATAAACCGTGTGTCTTATTTAATGAATGGATCCTGCTTGTTATTCTAAACATATCATTTTACGTCCTTTCTCTACATTTACTTGATTATTGCTGAGATAGATAGTTGATGAACATTTTAAAACCAAACAAATTAACCAAAACAAATCTTATAAAGGATTAATAGAGGGCGAAGCCCTCTCACGGCCCGAAGGGCTGTGAGAGCGGATCTCTTCCTATAGGTAACACGTATATACATGTTTAAAAGGAAAATATAGGAAAATAATGAAAAATTAAACCATACCTATGGAACTTGAAATTTTTGGTCCCAATGGCGTCGATTCGAATATTAGCGCGTGGACATGTATTCCTCCATTTTGAACCTCGTCTATCCTAGTTCACGTCGTTCTGAGATGTTACATAAAATCCGTAAAAGCATGTAAATCGTATTTCTTAATCATATATATAGACCTAATCATTCCTCGATTAACGCTATGTCTCCGATGTTTGTAAATTTGCTAAATAACGACGCTGAATATGACGTCACAATGTACTGTTTACATCAATATTGCGTTATATTTCAATATATAGGCGGATCAAATGTCCAAAATTAGGATTCTTTGATACAGCTCTGTCTTCGTGCTACATGTAACTTCGGGTGTTTTTGTTGTTGTTGTTGTTGTCCTGTTTTGAATATAGATACTAATGCCAATACTTTTTTGCTTCACCCTCAAACACGGTCACGCCGTAAAACATAAATACGTGAATTAATAGAGGGCAATCTAATTAAAATCAGATCCTAGGATACGCTCACAATCGCTATAATAGGATCTGACATAACCCAATTGGGGGTCATGTCCACATGACCTTTTGCTTGGAATATTCATGAGAACTATCAGCCAGTCAAATTGCGCCATACAGACAATGATGGCTATTCAGGCGGTTCCCGGCAATTCGTAAACAAGTTGCAATAATCGCTTTCCCACAAAGTTTATTGCACACTGTATAATTGTATATTCTCACATAAGGAATTCTAAACGTTCGCAATAATGCCTAATCTATTCCGTCCATACAATCAACAAAACGTACGAGATAAAATACACCCAAATCAAATTAATTGTGAAATGCGATTTATGTATGAATAGGGATGGGTACGATTTGAATAGTTTTCAAAATAGTTTACTTAATTAAATCGAGGAATATAACGCCAGTCGACGTAAACTGTGCATTTTGACGTCACATCTGACTGTGATGTGTTTTCTTTCAAACCAAACAATCGCAGCCGTTTTCCTTGAATTGTAAACACCGACGGTTTCAAAGCCGACGTGCTGATTGGCTGATATAAAGTTCATCTGAACATGACCCCTAATCGGTTTATGTCAGATCTTCTTACGCGGAGTATACGGCGCGGATCTAAGACGTTTGATTTTAATTAGATTGTAATAGAGGGCGTCGATTCGAATACTATCGCGAGGACATGTATTTCTCCATTTTGAATCTCGTGTACCCAAGTTCACGTTATTCTGAGATGTTACATAAAATCCATAAAAACATGTAAATCTTATTTTCTTAGTCATATATAATCACTCCTCGATTTAAAACGCGAATTGTACAACGTTTCCTATGTTTGTTTATTTGCTAAACACCGACGCTGAATATGACGTCACAATGCAATGTTTACATCAGTTGCATAGCGTTTCCCGCGTTCAATGAATAGGCGGATAAAAAATGTCTAAAGTTAGAATACTTTGATTGAGCTCTGTCCTTACACGTTAGGTGCTAATATTTCGGGATATTTTTTGTCCTGTTATGGATCTAGATACTAATGCCAATATATTTGCTTCGCCCTAAAACACGGTCACGCCATGCGCGGATCTAGAGGGGGGGGGGGGGTCCGGACACGCCCCCCCCCCCTGGAATTTGCAAAGATAAAAAATTACAATATAACGATTTATAAGAAAAATGAGATATATCACGGGTTCGATTTTGTGAAAAGGTTCGACCCCCCACCCCCCTGGAAAAAATTTCTGGATCCGCGCCTGCACGCCGTAAGACATATTAATTTTCCCTTTTTAACTTTAACGTTGGGAATAAGACAAGGATCAGTGCCCAACACCCTATTTAGTATTGCTTATAGCGAGCCAGCGCTTCGCGCTGGCTCGTACTGCGAGCTCTAATGACGGGAGCGCGGGAAATAATCCGAGCTAAATCTGAACCTCTAACAAGGAAAAGTTTTTGACACCAATCCCAGAAGTCCCTTGTCAAAAATGGCTGAGATCTCGCAAAGTCACACCTTGGTATATGATTGTGAACTTACGTGGGTTATCATCCTAATCTTGTGGCCTCCTAGCTCCAAAATTCAGTGCACCGTTATAGGCGAATTATAATGCTTTCATTTTTTTTAAGGAACGCGTACGCGTTTACAACAGCACGTCGCGCTGGACCACTTCCTAAGTAACAACATGTTGATAACAAAAAATAATGATTAGGCCTAATAAAATTGCTTTAATAAAATAATTTAAAAGTATTGTAATTTTCACAATAAGTTTGATCATTATTATCATTTATTTTTTTCTCTCGAAATGCACCCGTGACAGTAGGCCTAGTTGTCAATGATACATAATCGTATCATAATGTAGGCCTATCTAACTTCTCCAAAAATAAATTTAATAATAATTGCACTGTTTATTTTAGAAAAGCAACAACGCTAATTACAGTTGTTTACAGAAATGGCATTACCAAATTGTGTTTAGACAGTGACCCCAAGTAAACATTATTTACTCGCAAATTTATGCAGATTTCATACTCGCTTTTCTCGCTACATTTGGGTCGCTATTTGTATGCACTGGTGGCTAAAAGATATGACTCGGGAAATTTGTGAACATCGAAATAAATGTTATCCATGGTAAATAAATTAGGCCCCTAAAACCCGAGCTTTTAAAAATATCTAACACTACTTTTACAACAAGTTGATCGACGAAGGTCACATATGACGTCACTGTACCACGTGACTACCTATCTAATTAACTAGGCTTTTTGAAATCGGGGCTTAGATTTAAGTCCGTATTGTGGCTAATTATCGCAATACTTCAGCGAACGAACTATTACAATTAATTTCTATAAGCATAAGGAAGACAAAATGCATATAATTCTGTATACTTTGAAAACACGAGATGTGTCCTTTAACGAAGTCCAATGTTTATGAAAGGCAGGCTAAGATGATGTGTGACGTCATGTCTACGTTTTGACGTACGTTAATAATAAGACTGACAGTGGCGGATCTAAATATTTCCATTTGTAAAAGTCATACTACCGGGACAATATTGAATATACGTAAACATTAGGCATACGTAATGGGGCATCGAATACAAATTGTGTATAATCGACTGCAAACCACAAATCTGATTAAGATACTAAATTCTCAATAGGAATGTATTCTAACAAGAAAAAAAGGGAGACTAACTTAAATTGTTAGAATATGTGAGGGAGCACAGGTACTGAATTAGTGCTATTTAAAAAATTACAAAAAATCGATGCGATTTGGTCGGATTGAAATTTTTAAAAAAAATCAATCTTTGTTTGCTTTTTTTTCCCGCGGCTAAAAATAATGAATGCTTGAATCCATTTCCTTTTAACATGCCCGGTAATGCAAACCACGATGACCCCCCCCCTCCCCCCTCCCTCATGATAACCAACCATGCCACTTGCTATTAACGACTGAAAAATCATTAATTAATTCTAGTTTTGTGAATTAATTTTAATTAATGTATCCTCACAACAACAGTGGAGAGGGGCTTAAATATGTTGCAATTTTATTCAATAATTATATGTGAATGCTGAAATATTGCATCATTGTGTTACAACTAGGATTATGTACAAAATTCTAAAAAAAGAAATCTCTAATTTTCTCTTTTGGAACATGCCATTGCTACAAGGGGATTATCATATGAATTTCATTTTTTAAATATTAGATATGTGCGCATGCTGGTGGGAGGGGGGATCCGCGCATATACATGCCCAATAGATAAATTTACCGATTTATTTTAAAATTATCATTATATTGAAAAGCGTTTTATGTTCAAAGACAGTGCTGTTGAAACAGTTTTACAAACTTAAAAGGTTTGGGCATTTTTATCATACACTTAGTAAAATAAGTAACTTGAAAAGATTCAGAGTAGAAAAAAGGAAAGTAGTGGCAGTCGACTGCTGATCGAGAGCATACAGTTTAGAACAAGTCGTGCATCAATTAAGCAAGTCACAGTGAAGGCAGCAGATATGAAATGTACTCATGTATATAGCATAAACATATTTCAACCACATCCATATATACATGTTTGAATGCGAGATAATTCATGTAATGAGTATTTGGCAAATAGATACATTGTATTGTTTGAATTGAACCTGATCAAAGCATGAACATTACAAAATATGTACATACATGAAGCTGCGCTCGCTCAAACGGTAGCACCGTCAAGATATTGGGAGTTATGAGATTGATCACTGTTCGTTATCTTCACTTTTCATATATATATATATTTATATTACAAATCGCATTTTCCTCTATGAACCAACCAATTTCAGCACGCGCCACAATCCGTCCATATTGACTATGAACGGATTATGAACTAAAGCACGCGACTGAGAGAGCGTAATGATTTGAAAAAATACAACATGTGTTACAAAGATCTCGCAAGTCACACCTCGTATGAAGATAGTGAACTTAAGTGGATTATCATCCCAATCTTGGGGTCTTCTAGCTTCAAAATACAGTGCACCGTGCAATGTTGATAAAAGGCAGGGTGAGACGAAGTGTGACGTCATGTCTATGTGTTGACGTACATCGCAATATGATTATGCAACAAAATAGAAGCAATGTCAACAAACGGTGTTTTAGTAAATTAATATAAATATAAGAAATGAACAGCATTTTTGAGCTGTTCATGGACAATATGAAAGGATTTGGATTTGAGGCAAATTTACTGTGAATCGCACTAACGATTCACAGAATTTGCCTCAAATCCAAATCCGTTCATATTGACCACGAACAGCTCAAAAGTGCTGTTCATTTCTAAAATGAAGGTAGTGTATGGGTATCTGTAAAGTAGCAAACTATTAAGATCAAATTAATGACATGTCATTCAATTTTGATAATCTGGTACAATATAGAGTAACCAATTTCTTTTACTATTGCATTATAACATTTAGGGTTAAATTTACATACTTCAGGCCTGCAAACTCTTTAGAATGTACATGCTAGGCTTGTGGCCATTATTTTATTTAAAGGAACCAAAACATTTACTTCTAATGGCCTCACAGTGTGGAGTCGTCTGCAAATACCCTCCCCAAACTGATACATGAATTTACCATGCGACCTTCAAAATAAAATCGTGGCTGCCTTGTACAGAAGCAAATGCAGTGTTTAAGTTAAGCACAGTTCCTCAGTCAATTGATGTGCAGTGTGTCTGTCTATCCGTGTTCGAGCAGTACAAAATATACATCCTTCTGTGCGTGTCCCTGAAGTTCATCAAATCACAGATATAATCAGTTCACGTTATGTACATGTTCTCTTTATTTAAAGGTAAAGATAACGAACAGTGACCAATCTCATAACGTAGCGAATCGGTTTACAAATATCCAAACCGGTCAGATCTGGGGGCAGGCCACACGATGTCTACTGTGAAATAGGTGAGGTGACTGTTATGGTGTTATATTATCCGTAACGACTAACTATATATTGTGAATGCAGATCAAAGATATAAACCCCTTCCCGAAATCGTGCAACCTCTCTACCAGATTATGATAGATATTTTCGTGATAACATACTCTATGTGTACGAGTGTCACAGGCTAACAGAAACTACAACCGGAGTCACAGTCTGAGGAAAACTACAACCGGAGTCACAGCCTGAGGAAAACTACAACCGGAGTCACAGCCTGAGGAAAACTACAACCGGAGTCACAGTCTCAGGAAAACTACAACCAGAGTCACAGTCTCAGGAAAACTACAACCGGAGTCACAGCCTGAGGAAAACTACAACCAGAGTCACAGCCTGAGGAAAACTACAACCGGAGTCACAGTCTGAGAGAAACTACAAGTCTGAGGAAAACTACAACCGGAGTCACAGTCTGAGGAAAACTACAACCGGAGTCACAGCCTGAGGAAAACTACAACCGGAGTCACAGCCTGAGGAAAACTACAACCGGAGTCACAGTCTCAGGAAAACTACAACCAGAGTCACAGTCTCAGGAAAACTACAACCAGAGTCACAGTCTCAGGAAAACTACAACCGGAGTCACAGCCTGAGGAAAACTACAACCAGAGTCACAGCCTGAGGAAAACTACAACCGGAGTCACAGTCTGAGAGAAACTACAAGTCTGAGGAAAACTACAACCGGAGTCACAGTCTGAGGAAAACTACAACCGGAGTCACAGTCTCAGGAAAACTACAACCGTAGTCACAGTCTGAGAGGCACTACAACCGGAGTCATAGGCTAAGAGAAATTACAACCGGAGTCACAGTGAGGAAAACTACAACCGGAGTCACAGTCTGAGGAAAACTACAACCGGGGTCACAGTCTCAGGAAAACTACAACCGGAGTCACAGTCTGAGAGGCACTACAACCGGAGTCATAGGCTAAGAGAAATTACAACCGGAGTCACAGTGAGGAAAACTACAACCGGAGTCACAGTCTGAGGAAAACTACAACCGGGGTCACAGTCTGAGGAAAACTACAACCGGAGTCACAGTCTGAGAGGCACTACAACCGGAGTCATAGGCTAAGAAAAATTACAACCGGAGTCACAGTGAGGAAAACTACAACCGGGGTCACAGTCTGAGGAAAACTACAACCGGAGTCATAGGCTAAGAGAAATTACAACCGGAGTCACAGTGAGGAAAATTACAACCGGAGTCACAGTCTGAGAAAAACTACAACCGGAGTCACGGTCTGAGGAAAACTACAACCGGAGTCACAGACTGAGAGAAATTTCAACCGGACTTACTGGCTAAGAGAAACCACACTCGGAACCACAGGCTAGGAGAAACTACAATCAGAATTATAGAGTAAGGGAGTCTGCACTCAGATTTATACGATTTTCCGAAAGTGAAGATATTTCGAAAATAAGCATAAAATATGTGAGGATTTCAATCACTTTTATGTTATTCGTGTCCCACCATCAATTTGAAAAGGCGTTAGACTAAGGAATGAAAAATACAGACAGATTGAAAACTTAAAGGCACCACCATGTACGTTAAGTATGAAAAACGATTGCAAGGAACAGAGATTATGAATTACTAAGCATGAATTACCGACAGATACAACATATCAACTAAAACATACTAAATTGTACAGACTTGCCGTCTCTGCAACCCATACCAGCGAAGAAGATCCATTTAAAGGCACCACATGTATAAGAGTTAATCGAAAGTAATACCCTCAATTCCATCATATCTATATTCGCACGGGGGACGCGTTGAGGCCCCCGTTTGATGATCATTTGTATTTTGCACACTATGAGATCAAGTATGTTACTATATCTAGTCTATAATTGTAATAGTTTAGTCAGTGGATTAGATTGTTTTCTTCAACACGTTATGTAATTAATTAACAACGTCCTGATTTAAATGATGTGCGGTATTGACCAGAATATCAGGTTTATTAAAACCAGTTTCAGAAACAACATCATGTCAATGAGTAAAACTTGACTTGACTGTGGGCGGGAAATGAAACAAAGAACTAAAACTTGACCTCACTGCAGGGTGATGAAACATAGAACTGATATTCTGTGACCGATATGTAGAAATATACCATCGTTAACGCCTCTCTTAGTCGGTCGGTAAGAATTTTTAGATTTTAATATTTTTACTTTCTCTTTGTTGTATATAACTTTGCTTGCTCATGTATGATGCATGGAAATGTGAATATAGTTGGATTGTTATATCAGATTATTAATAAACTACAATTATTTAACTCTGCACGACTTATATACAATGTTAAACGTATGATTTTAAAAAGTTACCGAACCATCAAGCGTGGTGAATCTATGAAGAATTTGCTGTTAAAAATAGGTCCTACAGACATCAGAGGTGGACTTCGTTAAAAATAACTAGTAACCTCTTGTTTGTCTAAAACCGCAAGTACAACGTACATACATGACAGTTGTGGCGAATAATTTGTTTCATCATTCACAAAGATTTACAGGCTGAAGGTCTGATTCAGGACTACCACACCTCGTTGTTTTCGTGGTTGTTGCCATTTTAAAATAACATAATGTCATGAAACCACTCCCGAAGACTAAAGCAAAAGTTACTAATTGTCAAGTATAATTTCCTATGGCATACTATAGTAAAATCATGTTCTCGTGTATATAAGCAATAGAGGGATATAATCAAAATAGGCAGGAGATAAAGGGATAATGATGAATAAGGATGGGAAGTAGGATATCCTGAGGCTATCTCCTTATCCACTGTGGCCAAACGTCATTTAGATACAGCCATTCCTACGCAGGATACAATCGTGTTTTTAACCCAAAGCACAACCAACCCTTACGGCAATTTACTATGGATAGTGGAAATGCTCGTGAGGTGGGGCAAGAAAGTGTCTCATATTTTTCTATATACATGTACATATATTCTTAAAACTTCTTTAGCCTATCAGGTGACTCAAGAAATTCTGGTTTGAATGATATATAGCATTCGGTAAACTCCTAACCAGATCCCCATACGCCATGATTTTAACAATCCTGATTCTACACTACATGTGGACACTTGCTCATTTGGTGACTAGTCATCCAAAAAATTACTTGGTCGACAGGGGATGCTTACTCCTCCTAACCACCTGATCCCACCTCTGGTATATCCAGGGGTCCGTGTTTGTCCAACTCTCTATTTTGTATTGCTTATAGGAGTTTTGATTGATCACTGTTTGTTATCTTCACCTTTTTGTTAAACACCACCGATTCCACGCACAAGTACTCTGAAGCTGAAATTAAAGATATGCTGGAGATCCTCATTGACAATGCCTTCGTGGTCTTTTGTGATCAGGTCTTCCAACAATCTGTTGGAATTTCCATGGGCACGAATTGTGCCTCTTTGTTAGCTGAACTCTTTTTATATTCATATGAAACAGAATTTATTCAAAAACTTCTACGTGAGAAGAAAAAATATTTTGCTGTGGCCTTCAATGCGACATTTAGATATATCGACGACGTTTTATCTATTCCAGCTGAAAAAGCTTGTAACAACATTCTGTTTGTTTATAAGGCTCATTATTACAACTGTATTTTAAACGAACTTGGCATTATTTCCACTTTTGGTAATCGTACCTTTACTCCAACTGTCCTTTCAAAAGACGAAATTCTTCAAAACCATGCTTCAGTTTTAGACACATTTAACACCCCAGTCGATGGGTCGAATGAATATGAGCTACCGTACCTATACTGGATTCTTCAACTTAATAAAAACTCTTACAAACAAAGATACATTGCTGGATCCAGTAAATGTTTTATCAAACCCCTATCTTTGCTCCTCACGAAAATATTAACAGCTGTGAAGGAGAAATTTCATACGTACTGTGCGACTACATATACCAGAATTGGTGTAAATCAAATGAAATGTGGATTCTAAAAGAAAATCTAAAAAAAACTTTCAGTAAACTTGATATCACAAAACTTTTCTCAAATCAACATCAAAACGTATGACTTTTCACCTCTTTACACGACCATTCCTCACGATAAATTAAACACTAGATTTTTTGACATCATAGACAGTTGCTTCAACAAAAATAGAAAACGCAAATATTCCTATTTAGTGACTAGTCATCCAAAACATTACTTTGTTAAACGCCACTCTGATTCCACGCACAAGTACTCTGAAGTTGAAATACAATATGCTGGGGTTCATCATTGACAATATCTTCGTGGTCTTTGGTGATCAGGTCTTCCAACAGTCTGTTGGAATTCCCATGGGCACGAATTGTGCTCCTTTGTTACCTGACTTTTTATATTGATATGAAACAGAATTCATTCAAAAACTTCTACGTGAAAAGAAAAAATCTCTTGTTGTGGCCTTTAATTCGACATTTAGATATATTGACGATGTATTACATATTAACAATAATAATTTTCATTCATATGTCGATTCAATATATCCCAGTGAACTCGAAATAAAACACACCACAGAGTCGTCCACTTCTCCTTCATACTTAGATAATTTTTAAAAGTAGATATTAATGGCAAACTAACAATTCAACTTTATGACAAAGAGGATGATTTCAACTTTTCCATTGTCAAATTATATTTATGTTAAAACCTCACTGATTATCCAAGGCAACATAGCAGCTTTGTTTGTTTCCAAATATCATAACAGAAAACATGTTGAAGTGTAAAAGTTGTCATTTATTTAAATGACGAGAACATGTAAATCATAAAATAGTAAAAGAATTGGCTGGGAGACAAACCAGCATCAAAGATATTGTTGACATATAAACTGTTTCTTGACTAGAAATGCAGGTCAATAAATTATTACACAACAGTGGTCTCCCAGCCACAATATTTTTACAAAACACAGATGTGATAATGCTATAGAATACATATCAATCTTTATTGGAAACAAAAGTGATGCATAAAAAGGATTTTATGTAGTAATATTCCATTATTACCTGCATATGGTGTTTATATATCTCTACTTATTCGACACGCAAGAGCTTGTTCTGCGTATGGTCAGTTTTTAAATCGAAGCAGGCTACTGACAAACAAGTTGATGGTACAGGGCTTCCAACAGGCTCGTTTAAAGTCAGCATTTCGCAAATTCTGTGCTCGTTATAACGATCTAGTTTGTCATTGGGTCAAATGCTGTCTGACGTGTTCATGCCGATTGTTATGCCATTCTTGACACACTGATTTTGACTACGCATAACTCCGTTTACCTGATCATGAAATATGGCTCACGGCGGGTGTGACGGGTCGACAGGGAGTGCTTACTCCTTCTGGGCACCTGATCCCACCTCTGGTATATCCAGGAGTCCGTGTTTGCCCAACTCTCTATTTTGTATTGTTTATAGAAGTTATGAGATTGATCACTGTTCGTTACCTGCAATTTTCGTGTATATGAACCTTTTTATATTTGGTATAACTGCTAATTTCCATTCATATGTCGATTCGATATTTCCCTGTCAACTCGAAAAAAAAGACACCATTAAGTCGTTCACTTCTGCTTCATACTTAGATATTTTATTGAACGTAGATATTAATGGCAAAGTAGTAACTCAACTGTATGATAAACGGGATGATTTCAGTTTCTCCATCGTTAACTTCCCATATTTATGTAGCAATATTCCATTATTACCTGCATATGGTGTTTACATCTCTCAACTAATTCGATACGCAAGAACTTGTTCTGGATATGATCAGTTTTAAATCGTGGCAATCCACTGACAAAGAAGTTGCTGGTGCAGGGGTTTCAATAGTCTTGACAGGGGGTGTTTATTCCTCCTAGACACCTGATCACAATTCTGGTATATCCAGGAGTCCGTGTTTGCCAACTTTCTACTTTGATTGCTTACACGAGTTATGAAATTGACCACTTTTCGTTATCTTCACCTTTCTCGTTAAAGACCAGCATTTTGCAAATTATATTGTCGTTTGCCAATACAACCTGTTATTGGGTTAAAAACAGTCTCGATCAAAGGGAGCATTTCGCAAATTGTATGGTCGATATAACAATCTAGGTTGCCAATAAAACCTAGCATTGGGTCAATTGCTGTATGACTTGTTTCATACCGATTCTTAAGCCGTTCTTGGCACACTGATTTTGACTACGGATGACTCTGTTTACCTGATCAAGATATAGGGCTCAAGGCGGGTGTGACTGGTCGACAGGGGATGCTTACTCCTCCTAGACACCTGATCCCACCTCTGGTATATCCAGGGGTCCTTGTTTGTCCAACTCCCTATTTTGTATTGCTTATAGGAGTTATGAGATTGATCACTGTTCCTTATCTTCACCTTTCATGCAGAACTCTGAAATTACACAAATCCGACGAAAACAATGAATTCATTATTCAAAGATGTGCAGGTTACACACAAAGTAATATGTTGATACTTAAAAGAAAACCAAACAGAACCAAAGAAGTCCCGTGGTCTATTAATTGTATCTAACCAATACCTATAGAACTTTGCTGGTCAAGATCATTCTATTAGTGCTGATGCACAATAACATCCTATAGCGATTCTGGAAATACCATAAAATTCAAACTCAGGTGTAATCTCTGTTTAACCATTTCACTATTCTTCCCGGATTCAGGCGTCACTTTCATTGTTCAGAGACAATCCTGCACCACCCTGGGGAATGAGCGATTCCTAACTAAAGATAAAAAATTTGCACTAAGAGCACATTTGTACAGATACACTTGTGTAAATTTACTCTTATAAGTTTGTAACATGCGTTTTCATGAAGGATTAAATACACTTGGGGTAAATATTATAGTAAACAGGTAGATTATATGAACGGAGCATTATATCCACTTGACCGGGGATTTATATTGTATTCGGAACCAGTATAACAGGGACAGTAACTCAAGTGATCGAACCCCCCCCCCCCCCCCCCCCCAATGTAATTGATGACAAATTACCTAGAAAAATAACAAATTGTAAAATTTAAATAAATCAACAAAATTAGAATACCCCGAGTTTTGAGTATGCATTAACTGACCAAATCAACAAAAAGAACTCAATAATAGGAGACAAATCTGTAAGGAAAGGTAAGAAACTAACGGCGTCAAAATGAAAAAAAATCTAAATATTGTGTACCTGTAAAGTGCGAAACGAAATCTACCAAAATGAAACCTACCGAAACGAAACAGATTATATAACCTAACTCTTTAAATTATGATAATTAAAAATTACCATACATGCGCACTGAAGGTCTAGAAAACAAATTAGGCATGCGCAGTGAAATTTTGGAATTCAATTCAACAACCACTATGGTTGCTGATCGAACTAGGCCATTTCAGAAGAGAACAAAAACATGTGGAATATACCAACCAAATCCAAATATGAAAAGTTCTCAAAACATAAAGGACTGGCAGTAAGTATGTAATAATATGATTTAACAAGCAGGACTGAATTAAATGCAATGCTATGTAATAAAAACATCAGATCCGCCACAATATCAAACATGTGAACAGAGTTTATTAGGAGCGAGATCGAAAGTTCAATTTCTGATAAAAAAAATAAAATAAATTCACATGATAGTTTTTACCAATACCCCCCCCCCCTTCAAAACTAAATATGACGAATGTTGAACCTAATCAATTTTGAAGTAAAAACATACGATTATAAATAACACTCTGCATACCTTTTCTACTGTTTATTTACAAACTAAATGGTCATTAAAATGTAATATTATCATGTGGGTTTTGATAGTACATTTAGCTTGTCTTTTTTGTAATCGATGTCGGATGACAGAAACTTACGGGAGATTGTATCCCCCTCCCCTTAACTATTTGAATTTAGATTTTTATCCGACATCGATCTTTTGATCTTACTGGGTAAACTTTACTTTACCGGTCCCCATAAATCTAGATCTGCGTGCAAAACTTTTTTTTATTATTGGGGAGAAATTACTAATTGCCGTGGAAAGACAGAGGGGACTGGTACTTTTTATAGGGGAGAAATGAGAGATTTCAACAGTATTTTATTCATGTATATAGAAAATACATACATAAATAGGATTAGGCAGCAGGCACAATGCCTATATACGCCCTTTCCATAGGTGAGAAATTACTAATTACCGTGGGAAGGCAGAGGGGACTAGTACTTATTATAGGTGAGAAATTACTAATTACCGTGTGAAGGCAGAGGGGACTGGTACTTATTATAGGTGAGAAATTACTAATTACCGTGTGAAGGCAGAGGGGACTGGTACTTATTATAGGGGAGAAATTACTAATTACCGTGGGAAGGCAGAGGGGACTGGTACTTATTATAGGGGAGAAATTACTATTTACCGTGGGAAGGCAGAGGGGACTGGTACTTCTTATAGGGGAGAAATTACTAATTACCGTGGGAAGGCAGAGGGGACTGGTACTTCTTATGGAGAAATGAAGTATCATTTACAGCCATACTTTTATAAAACGCCTAAGAAGTAAAGGGCACACATGAAAAATGTCCATCAGATTAATTTCAGCTATTTTTGTTTTGATTAATTATTTAAACTCGTTTGAAATACACAGGTGTGCACATTTATTACTTTATGCATTTAGTGCAGTCAGACGCACATGCAAAATGAGAGATATTCACCATAAAGTCAGTAACTTTTGAAATACTACACGTACACAAGATGCAAAATTGAGAAACTAGTAACTGTAATGTAATAGCTAGTGATATATACATTGGTCCACTTACAAATATTGATGGAGGAAAGCTCTCGGTATCTGTATCGGCAATCGGATGAAAGGCTTAAGGAGAGTGCTGAACATATACAGAATTCAGTTAACAGTAGCTGCTTGTCCGACAATTCACATTTAAATGATTGGATAGCTGGTTCACGTGACCTTTCAAACTATAATGAATTGTTTTGTAACTGTTCGTTGTTAGGATCATTTATAAGAAACCATTGTGGCATCTATTTATTCAATGTGTATGCAACCTTTCATTTTGGAAATTACATGAGGGTAAGAAATACGACGTTTCACGCAAGCGTACTTCATGAAGCGCGCTACCCCCTCTTGAAAATTCATACTATCAGAAACTTTCAAAAATTCAGTTTACTTTTTATATTTACATTCTACTTCATTTCTGTCGGAGTCCCCGGTCTTAAAATAGACGTACTATATTTATCTGTATTCATACGCGCATTCTTTACAACTACAACATATTCAAGAAGAAATGGATGTCATTGCAATTTGTGTAGATATCAAAGGTAAAAACATGGGAATGCGAATACATAAATGTATATACAACTGAAGTGCAGGGAGCTATGGACAACGTCACATCTTGCATGCCCTTTTCTCCATATGGTCCTTATCACGTGTTAATGTTGTTAAACCTTGGAGATAAATAAGCCTCTAGCATATCAACTTGTTTGTATTTTCAATACAGCTGTTTTGAATGGCCTGAGATCTTTTTTTATATATACAAAGTTCACGTATATGTGTCTTTGATATATTATCAATGTGATATGTACATTTGTCAACAAAAAACTAACATTTTCGATGTTGCCCACCAGTTTTTATTTATTACCATAGTACTTCGATTCGGAGGTTACGAAATCTGGCTTAGATTATAAATTATTTGAAGTGTTTCAGGCATAAAACAAAATCTGTTCCACCAAGTTAAATAAAAGGTATGCTAGAATTAAACTGTGTTTGTACAGGAATTACCTAAAATGAACATCTGTTAACCAGTGCTTGATCAAAAATAGATTCCGATTATATAATTGAAACTAGGATTATTTCAAGTGCATGTCATAAAAACTCATATGGAATTCATTTAAACGTAAGCAATAAACGTAATAGATGTATGTGCAGTTTGAATTCTATAAATCTTTTATTGGAATACCAAGACTCATTACCAAAAACTAAAAACAATTTTTTTCTATCATCTAATTAAATAGGGTCTTAACACGGCTGATATCAAAAATATGTAAATTTTTACTGTATGTCATGAGCTACTTTTATCTTATAATTAACTTGAGAATTATTAGAAAGAAATTAAAAATCGTCTAATTTTCTTTTCCAAGATCTGCAATAGAAGCACGTTAAACTTGGAAGCAAAAATAATTTAGAGACCGAGATCGAGCAATTAACAGCATTCTCAGAAGCAACTATAGTCAATGAACGTGTGTGAGATTGTCGATTTCGCTTATTATAAAAACAAACTAAATTCACGGTAAAGAGAGGGGATATTTACTTAGATATTTTTTTTCAAATGTTATCCAAACCCAATTCCTCTACAGAGGTCATGAACTTTGGGCATGGCCATGCAGCCAGTTGTAGCATTTGTTTCCGCATTGTAATCCGCGATCTGAACAAATGACTAGATATGTTTTTGCGTATTTCATTTGTTTCAACTGAACTCTACACGGAATCTATGTTGGAGATCGGTCATGAGATCACTATCAGATAAAACATGTTTGACAGCACGGACAATTCAAGGGTGAAGATTCGATACTTTTGAAAAATGCTGTCTCTAAATAAAGATATTTGTTGATAGATATAATTAACCGTCAAATGTTTGATTAAAATTAAAGTTCACGAGACCCACATATTTTAAGATTCGTCGTGTGATGTCTGTTTTTATGACCTGTCATACGAGAAATTTACAGATAAAACTAGCATTGATATCAATAACCATCACTTCTGCATAAAAACTGACAATCTACACCATGTCACATATTTCACTTAAATATGCTGACACTTTTATAGAAAGTCAAACAGGTTCAAAGCGCGAGACGCACTTTTGAAAAATGATAAACAAAGATGACCTCGCCGTATTGAACACCAACGCACTTCCTTACCTTGTAGTAATTACTGTGGAACTTTAATGAGGAAATTCGGGAGATCGCATTGGATCTAACTAGACTTACTAGAAAGGCAGATAAAAAGAATTCACATAAATGTTATGATAAAGCAGCCCAAATCTTTAAGCAACACATGTGTTAGGACATAGCGATAAGGATGATGTGATACTTAAGTTATTTCCTTAATTAAATGTTTTCTTTTAAATGATGTACATCAGAAAATGAGAAACGGTCCATTCACAAGAGAGATGAGAATTAAAAAATATTCTATACACGACAACAATTTCAATCCTCAAATTTCGTGTTGCACTCCGTTGCCTTTTTCAATTAATGGAACAGTTGTTAATTCTCTTAAACTGGGTCGTTATTAAACACTATTATTGTTTAATGTCATGTTATTGCTCCATGTTTAGTTTTTTAGTGCGTTTTTGTATGTACTATTTTATCATTCTCAAATGAGCGGGCTTAACATTTCGTACTACTCTGTATTAAAAATTAGGTGAAAATCTGCACAGCTGTTTAGAATACCCTACTTGACATCACGATATATTTACAGTCACCCGGCAATGGAATCATTACATGTACATATAGTACATATAGGTTTTACAACACTTACATCTGCCACAAATATACTTAACCATTATTCAAAGGGAATGATTGCAAGGTGTCACGTGATTCATGAAAAGGAGATGCATTAAATCATGATAAGTCAGCTGTATAATAAAATAAAGCGAAAAAAGCATCGCATTATCATAATTGACAAAAAGGTTTTCGAGTTTTCAGAAACTAGGTGACGCTTAAACCGACATTAACAAATTAGTCCGAATGTCCTCTGTCAAACCTTCTGACCCTGAAGAGTAATCCTTTTCGGAAAGCCTGTGAAATACTGACAAACAGATTATCCTTCACCTCGATGTAAGGTTATCTGACTGTAAAGTGAAGGTCAAGTTCATAAAGTATTGTTTCTGAATACACCACTAAAACATTCCCCTCGGTAAGTCATTTTGTTTTTTAGTTTCGTGAACCATGCTCCAAAACGATGTATATAATCAAACTGCAAATCTTTGCGTTCCATTAGCATTGCCTTTTTAAAATTCAGTTAATTTTTTCGATTTCGAAGTGATATTTCAGAGATAGAATTAAAAATGAAATAAATCAAAAATCAATTGCTAGTCTTTTTTTTTTTTAAAGTACCAGCACCTAGACAGACATCAAAAGACTGGCAATTTTGATTGCTTTCTATGTAAGTATATCAGAAAATCTCTGAAAGTTACTGTACAAGTAATGAATACCAGATACGAGGGAAGGTTGTTTTGAACAATTCAATTAATACTGAAAATATTTTACGCCTGCATTGACTTTTGGTGAAATGATGCGTATGGCTGCACGTGTCGTATTTGTTGTAGGAATCAATCTGGCATGGTAATGCTGTGCTTAATTGAGTTTAGCTTACAGGTATTTCCAGCATGTTAAGTCTATTGTTGACATTTCAAAGGTATATATATAGCACACATACAGGAATAGATACGAAAAGATTTCGGTAAAGACCCTTGTGAGTACTTTTTTTTTTCTCGATCTGTGACCTTCATGAAAATTTAGTGTAATGTATGCAGCATTTATGTCAACAGAGAAAACAGCGATTTTACAGAATATTTCAAAAATATCGACTGAAGTATTTTTTAAAGGTTTATTCCGAAAACTGTTTCCTCAAGATTTGAAATTTGACTTTACAACCCACTACTTTAGAGGTAAATATTCTATTTATATGTATGGATTGAATTTTTCTATCTATGCCAGAAGGCAACGGAAGATACGATAATGTCTATGCCAGAAGGCAACAGAAAATACGATAAGGTCTGTGCCAGAAGGCAACACGAGGAAGGGAAGATGATTACCGAGTTATTATAAATAAAATGCACCTTCATTATCAAAATCTGTACTTGTAATTTGAAATATATCATTAGTGTTTCTAAACTTATATTGGTTACACCGAACGAGTGAGAATATCAACCAATTTAAGTTCAACTGAATATCATTATAGTGACAAGCATCACCCCTCTCCCCTCTTTGTGGCATTATTTGCTGAGTTTCTATCAAAAGTAAATCAACAAAGTTCAAACTTGATCTGTAACCCATCGACACAAGTTCTCCATTAGCTGCACTGCACGTTAATCCAAACAGTCTGGGGAAACTGTCAAATTTCTGAAATTAACGAAGTTTAAGGTTAATAGTTTTTTCTTGGAGACTTACTTTGGGATGTACAAGAGTTCCCATTAACTAGACAGTCTATACTTTGTTGCGAATTGCAGTAGGTGAGGATGGCCGTCGTTTGAACCTTAAACAACTTCATTAGAATTAAATCATTGCGGTGCCTATAATTTTTTCATTTTTATTTTTTGAGCATTAGTGTGGTCTTCAAAAATTTAAAATTTATCTAGGTTTATAAAAATGAATTCAAAGATAGGCTGAAAATGGATGATCACCCTAAAATTGTCTTATTTTACAAACCATGTTTTGCGTTTGGAGAATCATTTTTGATCGTGATAAAACTCAAATTAATGACCGAATTAGGGGGAAAAAAGACAATTTTCCAATTCTTTATCTTAACAAGTACAAAATATCTGGAAAATGTTACCACATTTATAAAACCAAAATGATACAAGTTATTGAATAATTTGATGGTGTACAAGTTTGACTTGCTCTTTTTTATTTTCCAGTTTAAGAACACCTTTGAAGTCTTTTTTGTTAGATTGATTGATCGTATATCGTTTAACGTCGCTCTCGAGAATTTTTCACTCATATGGATGCAAGGTGAAGATAACGAACAGTGATCAATCTCATAACTCCTATAAGCAATACAAAATAGATAGTTGGGCAAACACGGACCCCTGGACACACCAGAGGTGGGATCAGGTGCCTAGGAGGAGTAAGCATCCCCTGTTGACCGGTCACACCCGCCGTGAACCCTATATCCTGATCAGGTAAACGGAGTTATCCGCAGTCAAAATCAGTGTGCCAACAACGGCTTAACAATCGGTATGAAACACGTCAGACAGCATTTGACCCAATGCGAGGTTGTATTGACGAACTAGATCGTTATAACGACCATAGAATTTGCGAAATGCTGACTTCAATCGAGACCTGTACCATCAACTTGTTTGTCAGTAGCTTACCTCGATTTAAAAACTGACTATACCCAGAACAAGCTCTTGCATATCGAATCAGTTGAGATATATAAACACCATATGCAGGTGATAATGGAATATTTCTACACAAATATGGGAAGTTGACGATGGAGAAGCTGAAATCATCCCGTTTGTCATACAGTTGAGTTGTCAGTTTGCCGTTAATATGGATACGTCACCATTGCCAGTGAAGGGCTGCAAAATTTAAGCCTATGCTCGGCGCTTATGGCCATTGAGCAGGGAGGGATCTTTATTGTGTCACACCTGCTGTGAAACGGGGCCTCAATTTTTCACGGTCTCATCCAAAGGACCGCCCCTTACAACAAGCAATGGGTACCGAGGACCTATTCTAACCCGGATCCCCTTGAGATCTTTTTTGTTAGGTCCTATTTAAACCATGATCCTATCATTGTTATCAAAGATGGGGAAACATCCATCTGGATTTCAATTGAAATCAAATCAAACTTCATGCAATGTGATTTCTCATAGCACAAGGAAATGAGAGACCCAGCATGCCAGTATAGACAAATCAAGAAAATGAATATGCCCCAGTGTAGGTGGGTAAAAATTATGATAACGTAATCAATCCGTTAGATTTATTTGATGAAAGGACTGATTAAACGCATAAATCCTATAAAGAATACAAAATTCGGAGCTGGACAAACACGGACTCCTGGAAACACCAAAGATGGGATATGTGGTGACAAAGACCTATTGACCGGTCACACCCGCCGTGAGCCCAGATACACTACGCTAAGGGTCGAGTGGTTAGAGCATCGCGCTCAAAATCACACGGCCTCTCACCTCTTGTCGGCGAGGGATCGAATCCCGCTCGCGCTGGTAAGTGAGAAAGTTTACTTTTGGAAGGTCGGTGGTCTCTTCCCAGGTACATTGTATCTGGGTTCTCCCTTCCACCAATAAAAAACTGGGCTCCACCAGATAACTGAAAAATTGTTGAGTGTGGCGGAAAACAGCAATCAATCAATCAATACACTACGCTAAATTTTACACAGATGGCAATATCAGGGAACGTTCAGTACGAGGGTCAGATACTCGGTGCAGATAGGTCACATGGACTGAGCGATGTGGGTGCGGGAGTTTATTGACACCAGAGCTGAGTTATCTTGGTGCATATAGGCAGTCTGTCAAGCCACTTCTGTTTTACCTTACTTTTTCTTGAATTTTTCCTTATTTTGAGCTGTTTCTGATTTTTTCCTAATTTTAAGTTTTAAAAATCCTGATTTTCAACATTTATCCTCCTCAAAAATTGCAATGTGTTAAATTCTTGCGTAAAATCAGAATAAATATGTGTTGATTAGAGAGAAGAACTGCTTTTCAACACACAGTTTGTGATATTGTCTGTATAAATCATTAACTAAAAGGAAAAAACAAGAATAATGACTTTGGTAGTCCAGAGTAGCAAACTTAGATTTTTCTATATGACGTCAGAATATTTTAGCAAACTTTACCATATTCCAAAATATTCGTTTAGTATTGCAAATTATTATTTGTTAAATATATGTAATGTAATTTTTGAAGCACAGAAAAAGCTTCCTTGGGACATTTTATTTTTATTTGTTGCACAAATACATTGAGTAGATAGGTGAAGAAAAAAAAACCTCTTTCTTTTTAACCAAAAACCCTCCTATTTTCTAATTTTTTAATGCTAAAAAGTGCTTGAGAGACTGAATAAGCCGTATGGACTGAAAGACGCGGATACGGGAGTTTATTGACACCAGAGTTTAGTTATCTGACGCTGAGAGCGACAGATTAAACACGAGGAACTGTGAGACAGCAAATGAATTACTACTTAGCCACATTTCTATATTGATATTTTAGTACAGACTATGTTGTGGAATACATGTATCTTAATTTAAATAAATAAACAATCTGGGTTTTTTGTTGTTGTTTTTTTTTTTTATTTCAAACGTTCATGTTTTGTAATACATCGTATTGATATTATTGTCTTCTTGACTGCGGAGGTTTGTACAGTAACAGAGGCACCGGTAATCCGTTCGATGAATATTTTCTAAAATATTCTACGAAAGCAAAGAAATTGGCTTACAAGGGTCAACATTAAACGGAACTATAGTTAGATTAAATTATGACAAAGTTAATGAGAGGCTAGTTGATGTAAAAGGGGGGGGGGGGGCAAAGGTTAGATCTACATATAAAACAGGAAATTTTAATGTTTCCGTGTTGGGAGGAGTTGCAGAAACTGCATTCTGACCCACTACGATTCAACTCACTGTAATTACACATTTTCAAATGATTTTCAGATAATTCTTTCAAATATTTAAAATACAATAGCCCAACATTTTATTTCACCAATATCATTGATTTTACTAAATGATCGAATAATTTCGAGCTCTCCAATTGACCAAGATATAACACTAAAAAAAAACCCAGAATGTTATATTCAGCTGCACGTGTCCTCGAGGTGAATGCAAGTATGGGCGTAATTTTCTATAATCAGTTATCCCAATAGAAAGGAAAAGTCTATATGGCAAATCTTAATCTATTCTAAGATATCAGCCCGGGCTCATTTTGGTTTCCAAGGAAACCCAATGGCATTTTAATTTAGGGAGGTACAGTATGCCCGCGAAGGGTCAAAATCGACCCTACCGTGAAAAATAATGAAATTGGTAAAATATATTGTTGGACTATTAAATCTTAGATATTTGAAAAATGTTATAAAACATATATTGATATTTTTTCAGTCAATACAACGCTTTAGTAACTGTCGAAGAACAGTATATCACCCTAAAGGCTGGTTAATATTGTACTTTTCAGGTAACTAAAGCATCGTATTGACCTAGAAAATGTTGATAATTATGTTACATTTATGAAAGGTGAAGACAAGGAACAATGATCAATATCACAACTCCTATAAGCAATACAAGATAGAGAGTTTGGCACCTGGACACACCAGAGGTGGGATCAGGTGCCTAAGAGGAGTAAGCACCCCCTGTCGACCGGTCACACCCGCCGTGAGCCCTATATCTTGAACAGGTAAACGGAGCCATCCGTAGTCAAAATCAATGTGCCAAGAACGGCCTAACCATCGGCATGAAACACGTCAGACAGCGTTTGACCCAATGACCAATACATTTGCTTTGCCTCCATTTAACTTATACGGTATGCTGTATGCATCGTTTGGATAGGGCTGTGTTATCTCTGTTGGGTTTTTTTCTCCAGGTAAACACGATGTAGGGGTTCTTTCATGTCATTTGAAATAAAGGCAATGGATTTTATTGCCTTGAATAAGTTACTTGTAAGGAGCTCCATGGGAGTCTGAGTAGGCGTTGTATTTCATTCATGATTATACAATGAATTCGTGGTCCCATCTGTTGCAAAGACTTTATTCATTTTTTTCGCAGAAAATAATTAATAAATCTTTAGATTGTTTGTTTCATGTATTTTACTAGGAGGGGTTTCTTAATGGAAAGAAATTTGTTACCAGCAATCACTGATGGCGTGAATGTACTTTTATCGCCGCTGTTACTAAATCATGTAAATATTTGATTAGGAAAATGCTGTGTACATAATGCAGGTTTACATAACGATCGATCCTTTGAATCTGCTGCACAGGAGCATGTCAGTACAGTGTTAATGTGTCCTTGTGACACTTTAGAAAGATTGAAGAAATAACCTTGACATACAGATGCACGCTTAGCTGTTTCATAGAGGGCGTATGTATCCACGTACATTTCTTTTTTTAAAGTTTCAGTTGCCTAATTAAAGACATCTGGAGAAAGACATTAAAATGACGAATAATTCCACAGATTGAATGCGAAACAGTAGCACCCCTGCCCATTTACGGACCTGAAATTAATTCATAAAGATACAGAGGTTAACAGAATAAAGTGGTTAACATTTGTAGAGTGCAAGGATGTATGGTCTATATCAAAGTTTAGTTAAGCGTATTGCCCTGCAGGTGTACGGGCTGTATCAAAGTTCAGTTATACGTATGGCCCTGTGGATGATATTCTAAATGTAAATGATTTATATTTGTGTAACATGAAATATTTCCAAACGTGAAGATTAATACGACACTATATTTTCTGGCGGATTTACATGGACTCTTTTAAGGGGAAGATAACTACTGTGTAAATAATGACAACTGACTGATATCTCTTATGATTGTTGGAAGCCTATAGGTCCCACAAAGAAAACAATCAATGGCATCTGTGCAGGGGTGATTTCGTACGTGCCGGGTACAAAATGGGTAACTTTGACATACTGATGTTTATGGGAATAAAGAAATCGTGACAAAAAATATATGCATACACATTTGCAAAACAAATTGAAGTACAACATGTTTTCACGATTTTATCTAGTTTAAGCGATAATTCATTCATGTTTTAAAAAGTTATGAGTAAGGTAGGGCAACAGGCTAGTAAGATATCTCCGTATAGAGGATTCAAAGAGATGTTAAAATGATCAAATACGAATAGATAAACAACATCTGCTTAGAAGAATAGAATATCGACAAAATGATAAAAAGTAGATACAGAGCTGAGAGAGAGAGAGAGAGAGAGAGAGAGAGAGAGAGAGAGAGAGAGTGTGTGTGTGTGTAAGGAAGCAGGCGGAGGAATTTTATTACTTGTTATGAAATTTCTATACAAATGAACTAGAAGAAAGATCGTAAAGTTAAAACATCAAAAATGAAATTTTTCTGATTTACGGGTACAGTGTATATGATGTTTACATGAAAGGATATTACGAAACATTCATGAAAACTTCAGCTGGTTGTAGAAATACGATACACATGTACTTCTATATATAATTAGTCAATGCATATTAAATGATTTAGTAGCAGTTCAAATGTATTAATATACGAATACAGAAGCTTTAAAGATTGTAATTTGAAAATGAAAGACCATGAATTATAACTTTGATATTCAGCATTTGAAAAACAAAAACATAGGAAGAAAAGGAATGTTTTAAATTACAATTTGTTAAAAAAGATATAATTAAAGCAAACTTTTGTTAAAACAGCGAACATGTTCCGTTTTGACCCATTATATAGTCTAAAGACGACATTTTGCCAAGTCAATGTCACCTGGATACCTCTGATAGGTGTACTCTTATGACCACACATAATCTCAACTTTGAATGTTCATGCAATGCACAAAAAGGTACGATAAAAATTCTACCATAATGAAGTCGTCAATATTAATTTTACCACACCAAGCTGATTATATATTCACATCTCGTTCAGACAGAGGTCAAATGGGGAATATCGTGTTAATGAAATTGCACGTCAAGGTCTTGTCTCGATTCCACAGCCTTGTTTTGTAAACAATTAACTGACAGTAATGAATAAAAATCATTTGGAAATTTAACCCTTGTCTGGAGAGTTTCTTTAAATAACTGTTCAATTTTTCTAGTGTCGACGTAAATAATTATACATACGTCATTCTAATGAAGCACGAGACCTAAAATACGTCAGGACGTCCGGGGGAAAACGCGTATATTTCCTATAGGTGCAAATTTGTTTATATTATCAAATAACATTTCAAACTGCTATAGTTTTCAGTTTTACGCTATATTAAACAAGAAGCATCGGTAATACTAGTTATACGAAATACGCAGTCATTGACGGTTGATGTAAAATGATCTCTCTCTCTCTCTCTCTCTCTCTCTCTCTCTCTCTCTCTCTTTATATATATATATATATATATATATATATATATATATATATATATATAAGCGCCCCATACACCGGGGTAGCCTAACACACCCACTGGGATAGATGCCCTCTAGGACTATATTGTTGGAGTGGTGTCACATGTGTTTTGTTATTTATGCATATTTTACCACCATGTTCATTTTTGTGCATTTGAATGGACTGTATAGAACATACATTGTCCTTTATTTATGTCGTCCCCTGATCCATAATGTACACTGTAGAATGTCTGCGAGAAAATGTCTTTCAATGCTATTTGGTTATTTAACCGTAAATAGGATTCTGTATGATATATACATGTACTTTCATTTCATACGCCAGAAAAGATCTGAACCGACCTTGACATACTTTTATAAAACTAAAGAACTGCCAATCCCTATGTTTACCTCGGTATATATAGAAATAAAAGACCTAATTATATCATATTTTGACGAATGTTGACAAATGACTGGGAAAAAATGCCTGCACCTTAGCACAGCAACTATAAATGCTTCTATCATAGAAAGTGCAAAATAACCGCTAAAATCTAGTAAAAATACTTTTACGAAATTCATTGATGCATATTTTAAGTCATTTAAAAGTTCGTGCTACCTATTCAAATATCAGCTCTGATACAAACAGCAGTAAACATGTAGTCAAGGCTTCATAAAAAACCCGCTTCAAATATTTCACTTATGCATTGTATTTCATTGCAATGTCCATTTATCTTTTGGTGTTTTGCGTCTTGGATGTGTATTTTAGAATACCTACTGTACTAGCCGTACTATAAATCACTACTGCCATACCTTTTTTTTTTTTTTTGGAATTCCCGTTACAATGGGAGTTTAGACTGCCTCTATGATACATCTGTCCTTACCAATACATTTCCGAGAAATTAAATAGATAAACCCCTTAACAAATTTATACTCAAGTTTGTTGTATTCATCTCAACAACAAAAAACTTGAACGAGATTGAATGTATAGTCATAAAGTGTGTCAGAAAAGGATTTTAATGAATATCAATCATGTTCATGAACTTTGATTGGAAGCTGGGGAGAGAGAGAGAGAGAGAGAGAGAGAGAGGGGGGGGGTAGCTATGTAGGCTTTCTCTATATATCTTCCCCAGTAACGCCTTGTGGTTACAAGAAAGGGACACAAACTTTGTTTACAAACTGTAAGATTTCTAGACGGTTGTACCCAGAACAGAATTAAACTTCAAAGGCTTGATGCAATGTTCTGTTACGTGTATTGTCTATATTTGATCTTAATTAAAAATATCATTATCAACTATGTCATTGCTACACCTGACAAAGTCCTAAAATATTTCTAATTTTATGTATATGTGAACACGGACTCTTATTAGGTGCACGACTGTACATAGATGACATGTACAATGTAAGTTTTTACATATCTCTTACCGTCAGTTTTAATCTCTTTATCATAATCAGGGCTTTACATGCTTCGTTACCATTCTGTGTTGTTGTGACATATTTCATTAATTATATCACGTGTTATTATTCTTTCGTTTATCTCTTGTTATATTGTATGATTCGTGGAGTTTGTTAATATGTCAATGCATGACGCATATATTTTGTTTTTGTGTCCATATATCGTTTTTAGTACATGCACGTGCATTTCAAAAACCCTAAAATAATTATGTGTATAAAAGAAACTTGCTACAAACACATTTTCTACCTCCTTTTGAAGAGTTCCAATTTTTTCAGTTTTTGACAAAATTGGGGCATGTTTGACAGTTTCCTTACTGTAGAGTATCTAATAATACGTATTTACTAATACACCTACAGTAACTCTTTAATCAATGTGTGAAAAGAATTCAAGAGATTACCGAGTGTCTCTATACAAGAAAACGCTGGAAAGAAATACCCAGTAAACACCAATGATGCTATGAATTTAATTAAATTCAGGTTGTAATGTTGCTGTTTTTACACGTTTTACCTTTTTCTGCACATTTTGTACATACATATTTAAAAACAGAGGAGTTCGATTTGGTTTAGCAAGTGTCCTTCAGCAGCATAAATCACGTGTACCTCCCTCCTCAATAGGCTGTGTTTGTTCAGAAACATTAAGTAGGGCGTTGTTGAACAAACGACAACCAAGAACACAGATATTTTTTTTTATAAGTAAGTATTAGTCAGAGAAGTAAAACAGAGTCTGCGAAGTTCAAAAGTGCTACTTTTTTTATTTACCCACAAACCAAAGTATAAAGTTTCACGTGAAAATTTGTAATAGGAACACAAGCTTGTGGAAAGTTCCCTATCAGAATGAGAGGACCAGTTTATCTGAAATACAACACACACTAGATTAACGTGTACCTCATCTTATTCCTTTTTTAGCAAAAGAAATACTGGAAGAGAAATATCATGAAAACGCACTGAAATGAATGTTTCTCTTGCGATTTGAAACAAATTATGTAATTTTGAATACCATTAAAGAGTGCTTTCTCAGAAAAGGTTTTATTACCAAAAGCACCACGCGACAAACATCTGTTCTTCTGACATTTAAATGCTTCTATTGCTCGGCTTCTTGGTGGCATGCAAGATTCTTTTATAAAACAAGATTGTACCTGTAATTAAGTTCCTAATTAGATGCTTAAACAAGTTTAAAGTGTACAAATCACTAATTATTTTTGTGACAATGCAAAGGGACGCATTGACTTATGGCATGTTCGTTTAGCATCAGGTAGACGATGTAATTTCAAACGTATTGTCCGCTAACGGAGCGAACTAATTTAGGAAACTGGTAAAAATGGATCCTCATACCGCTTAAATCCAACCAAATTTATAAATCAGATGCGTGATGATTTAATTTACGAGTCATTTGATAGGCATCCTTAACCTGTGATACCCTATATCAAGTGTCGGTCGTTGAACCCGTCCTGTTCAGATTCTAAAAACACCCACTGGTTATTTTTTGACAAGATACCAAGTATTAAGAAATACATGTATAAATAGATGTCTATCGTTTAATTATATCGATACCCTTAGTTAGAAAACATAACTTTTTTTTTAAGTTTTTGGTAAAATAGCTTCGTTTTATCGGATCATATTTATGCATATATCTGGTAGAATGTCTAAAATACTTTTTTTCTAAGATTTTTCTGATTCCAGATAAACAAACAATTTTTGACAGTTATTTAGATATATTTTGAATTGTTTGATTCAAAAATATTTCTTGTGGTCTAATGCTATCTATTTCTTTATTAGTTGGATTGATTTACTAAGTAGCGATTGAGAATTAAAGCTATGGTTATATAGTTATAATTTGTTTGACTGAAAGAAGATGAAAACATAAATGCTTTTACATGTATGTCATATTTGTTGTCTTTATCAAAGAGAACTCTTCATATGTTATTACAAAAACTTCTAACATATCCCCATCCTTACCACATACTGTATTAAGGGAAACAACAGTGGATAGATGTTACACAAATGCCCTCATATTTCCAATACCAACAGGCTTCAACTGCTATAAACAGAGAATTTATTCACATTGTCCTTCCTTTACATGATAGTTCTATAAACAGAGATTTTATTCACAGTGTCCTTCCTTTATATGATGGTTCTATAAACAGAAAATTTATTGGTGACGTCTCCATATGAGTGAAATTTTCTCGAGAGGGACGTTAAACAATATTTAATCAATCAATCAATGCATGATGGTTCTATAAACAGAGAATTTATTCACATTGATTTTCCTTTACATGATAGTTCTATAAAATGTTGTTAATTTCCACCTAGAACAATATGACGCAAAATTACCCCCAAGATTAACAAAAAACACCTTACGAAGATATCTGGTCCTTATTTTAAGAATGAAGATTTTAAAAGCTCTTCAACCAATATAGAATTGATTAGCCATTTCACGAGGACTATATTTGCAGCCTCGAGCGCATGTCGGAGCATTCACAACCCCAAAATATCCCCATGTGACACCATTAAAGGTCGTTCTACCAATGATAGTTGAATGTCAGCAGATAATACTGATGGTTTTCATTCAATGGCACACTATAATCGTGGGGGTATGTAACATATTGAATTTAAATTCATCATTAAGTCTTTCCATTATATGTCTCAAGCAGATCATTTGTATCGGATGTCTTGATGCACGGAGTGCATTGATTTTATTAACTTGATCATCACTGACGTCTGTAAAGGTCTTGAACAGTAGATTATGAAAAGCATGTGCAATATCAGTTTAACTTTTCCATTAAAGGACTATATGATGTAAAAGCTAAATACGTCCAGAATTTTGAATGTGCCAAAACAAAATACAACAGACGATATCTTTATGCAAATTTTTATGTACATGTACTAGGTCAACGCCAAAGTTTAGTGCAACTTTACTTCAGTTCTAAGAGTTCTGTATGACAGCTATCCCTTCCTAATTGAAATTTGTTAAAAGGTGTCAAAAGGCGCAAGTGTGTTATTTCTAACAAAAATATCATAGTAATATACATGTAAGTAATAGACAAATATTGCATGTAGTTGATTTAAACATTTTACTATGTATCAAACATAAATGAATTGGACAACAGTCATTGCCTATACAAGCCCTCTCCATACAAGTGCGCAGTCAAGGTCATACAGATAGAGAAATGTTTGATTACATGTTTGTATAATTACGGATTAATGTATGACTGACAAAAGTAATTTGAGTATGAATATCAAGAATTACTATAAAAACAGAAAAACATATAAACAGGTTGGTTCTGTGGTATGAGAATGAAATTAATTAAACGATCTACTTGTAGACAAGATAAATTCATGTACATTTCTGAAAATAGCAACATTGCTTATAACTAAGATTATTGTCACCATTCAAAATGAGTTCTGAAGATAAAGGTAATAGTATTTGTAGATTATTAAAACTCTGTATCAGTCTTTGTCTTTGTATACAATATTTTGGACATTTCAAGGAAAAGTGAAATGCTGTTTCAGAACTATTTTGACAAATGTCACAATTAGAATCTTCCATACCAAATTGATTAGATAAATTACATGTAGTTGAGAGTAACATCGAAAATTTTCAACCGGAGAAAAGGCGTAGCCGAGTGTCTTTTTTTTTTTTTTTTTTACTAAAATAAATCAAAAAGATAAATCAGAATTTCAAAGTTTGTCCTTAGTAAATGAAAGCATACTGTCTAAAGTAGATCGAAGGTTTTTTTTTTTTAACTACAGAAAAGAAGAGTATCAGAGTTTGTATAGCCAATTAACACGCTAGTGAACTATGGATAGTGATCTAATTCACTAGAGCATCGCTTTGTTATGGATATCGGGAAAACCGAACAGAAACCTGAACTGTTTAGTATCCGGTTGGCGCAATACATGTACACCTATTTCTGTTTGTACGTGATTATTATTAACTGTCGTGTTTTCTCTCCGTGCCCCGCTGTCATGAAATATAAATTGTCTGTTCTTTTTGGGATGTGGAAGTAGTATTTTAATGATAATGAAATAATGGCGCCTCCCCCATGTTTTCATATTTCATTGTTTAGTATCCATGGGAAGTCATTGCTTCGTCTTTAAAGTTTTTGCCGTACTGGAATATCACTGTAAATGAGCGTTAAGGTTACTTGCTACAAACAAACTCCCCCCCCCCCCCCCCCCCCCCCCCCCCAAAGGATGAAAATGTATATACACACCAGTAAAAGGTATAAATTTCACTGTATGGAATTTTTTTTTTTAAAGAGACACTACAGCTCATTTTGCGCAAAAATCATGAAATGACAATTTTCCCAGCGCTTTCTCAATTTTTGTTGCATTGTTGAAAGTATGAACTTTGCGAAAATAACACTTATCTAAAGTTAAAAATTATCGTTTTAACGTAAAAATTAATACTTTTTGATGGCCTATACACAAAATATCGAGTCTCCTCCTTTCAATCGTCAGACGCATGCGCATAGACAGTAAACAGTGCAGCATGTCGTCCAGAGAGAGAAAGTGTAGTTGATAGATCTAGAATTTTGACAGATTCTGTGAGAAAAGAGGTAAAATTAGAATGAGATAAAACTCATACGTGAAATAAAATTTACCTTGGTATCAGTTTGACCGTTGGAAAACAAAGAGCTCGGAGAAACACATGTAACTCAGTGGCGGATCTAGGATTTTCGAAGAGGGGTGTGAAAGTCAAAGATTAGCCAAAGTAATCGGCCATTCTGGTGCAAAATTTAGATTTTCATTCACAATCTGTGGGGTAAAAAGGGAGGGGGATCCTGGCCCCCTAAATCTGCCATTGAGACTAGCTGCGAAGACACCACGTTTAAAAGTAAGTGCTATTTTTATCTGAACACGACACGAGTTAGTTGTAAAAACATCGGTCAGTGGGAACATGGAAGGTTTCTGTTGAAATAATGATTTATAATTACTTATTATAAGGAGCAGGGAATAATCGTATACTTGAAAGGTGAGTGTGGACCCCCTTGAAGGGGAATTTAAATAATTTCCTACAGAACACCTTTGCTGTCATTCAAAACCACGTGATGTAAATACGCATTCAAAAGTCCGAGTCAGCATGAAGAAACCTTTGAATTTCGAACGATCTTCAAAGCGCAGTTGAGAGTAAATTGATGCATCCCAATTGTTCAAAATTGTCAGTATCGATATGAAATTTATCATTTTATCAATACATGGTTTTAAAAACACTTTATTAAAATGTGGAAAATGAGCTGTAGTGTCTCTTTAACTACGATTTCTCAATTATGTCCAATTACAGTGGTTATGGAGTTTTATATGGAGGGACAATACCGTATAGCGGTTTTTTTCCGCGGTGATACATTTGGCTTATTTCAGCGGTTAGATAGCTTTCCGCCAAACTTTCACTCGCCAAATATCCACCCAATTGCGACTTCAGTATTTACAAGAGAGATAACTCTTCTTTGTCCGCCAACATTTTTTCCGCTAAAGCTATTAGCAGACCTTTGAGTCAGCAAATCGCCAAATCTTAGACCCGCGGAAAAAAAATTAACTCATACGGTACCAATTTTGATGCACCAGATGCGCATTTCGACAAATAATGTCTCTTCAGTAATGCTCAACCGAAATGTTTGAAATCCGAAATAACAATAAACTTGCTAGAGCTATTTTAGGGGAAAACAGAGTGCCAAAAAAGTGGAGTTAAATTCGTTTAAGGATAAGAGCTATGCATGAGGGAGATAATCCTTGATTTTGAAATGAATTTCTAAATTTTGTCACAGAAATTAAATATACATCCGTATTTTCAAGCTAGTAACGAAGTACTTAGCTACTGGGCTGTAGAGACCCTCGGGGACTAACAGTCCACCAGCACAGGCCTCGAGCCAGGGGTCATAATGTAAAACTTATACGGTACCAATTTTGATGCACCAGATGCGCATTTCGACAAATAATGTCTCTTCAATTATGCTCAACCGAAATGTTTGAAATCCGAAATAACAATAAACTTGCTAGAGCTATTTTAGGGGAAAACAGAGTGCCAAAAAAGTTGAGTCAAATTCGTTTAAGGATAAGAGCTATGCATGAGGGAGATAATCCTTAATTTTGAAATGAATTTTTAAATACGCGACGAGCTCACTCTAATGATTACATATTCATGATATTTGAGCAAAGGGATTTTTGTAACCGGTGATTTTGAAATAATACCATACCAACTCCTAATTAAAAAAAACACAAGGAGTTAAACGAATTCTTACTCAAAACTTCGATTCAAAATAGCTCTAAAATTCGGCTTTTCTCGTCATCCACCCCAAAGTTCTTTCTGATACAGTAATTACAATATTGTCATTGATCTACCATGAAAATAATTCTTATCGACGCGTATAACTAGAGTATTCAATTGTTTTTTTGCGACCACATTTTGGCTTATTCCCTTGTTTGTCCTGGTGGCCAAGAACAACATCATTTCCGGTAATTATATACTTTCTCTCATTTCAGTTGAAAAAAATTACATGTAAATTACATTATCAACTGCACATGTTTATATCTCTCAACTGATTCGATACACAAGAGCTTGTTCTGCGTATGATAAGTTTTTCAATTTAGGTAGGCCACTGACAAACAAGTTGATGGTGCAGGGGTTTCAACAGTCTCGTTTAAAGTCAACAGTTCGCAAATTCTATGGTCGTTAAAACAATCTAGCTTGCCAATACAACTTAAGGGCCAAATGTTGTCTGACTTGTTTCATACCGATTGTTAGACCGTTCTTCATACACTGATTTTTGACTGCGGATAAATCCGTTTACCTCATCAAGATATAGGGCTTACGGTGGGTGTGACCGGTCGACAAGGGATGCTTACTCCTCCTAGGCACCTGATCCCATCTTTGGTATATCCAGGGGTCCGTGTTTGCCCAAGTCTCTATTTTGTATTGCTTACAGGAGTTATGCGATTGATCACTGTTCGTTATCTGCACCTTTCGTGTATATGAACCTTTTTGTGTTTGGTGTAACTGTCTCAAAATATTCAAAGAGATCAGTTTTTTTTCAGTATTCGAATATAACATTGACTTTCCAACTTGGAGTTATCTGTCTAAACGGGATACCGGAAGTGACGTTGTTCATGACTACCAGGAAAAACAAGGGAATAAGGCAAAAGGGTGGTCTGGGTAACTTCGTAATTTTCTATTCTATGTGTCTGTTCTGGGTAAATCTATGCATAAAAGTATATACTGGCTGCGCTCGTCCCAACGGTTGTACCGTAAACAATCAACCCATGCATCGAACTTTTTTTCTGTAGCCATTAAGTGTCCTTAAACATTCTCATCACACTATTTTTGTAGTTTCACACTTATAAAACGCTATTATTTATCATTTAAAAACAATGCGGTATTTGCATTCTTTTATGTGACCCAAGGCAACACGAGTTTGTAATTTTAACACCTGTAGAGATTTATAGTTTTCATGAAGGTAAGAAAGAAGAAATTAAATGTGACACAGCATTTATGGTTACATTGTATGTACAATGTATAAAAACTCTAACAGATGCTGTACTTGATAATATTTTACAGATCGTTACCTTGCATACATTGTAGAGGGTTTATTTCAGGGGCGGATCCAAATAATTTTAGAAGGGGAGTTGCGACCCATGTTGTTACATTTCCCGCCCAAAGTAGGGAGTTTAAGTCCCTAAAATTGCAAAATGACCTTTTTTGTTAAAATTGTTTGACCGAAGGGGGTGGGTGGATGGGTTGCAACCCGTAACCCCCTCTAGATCCACCACTGCAATTCATTGGACATTTTCTCCTTCCCTAATGGCATCATGCTGGAAATCTTAAAAGTGTTACATACACCGAAATTATAATTCCAATTTGAAGAAGACCGTATTCCTTTCTCTAAGAGAGGAAGCTTTGATTAGGCTACACTTCATTTCTGCTTACCGTGAAAATTTTCTGATTACAAGTCTCCACATATTCTAGTTCAAAATACAATACTCTGTGTCTAATGAAACTATAGTACCAGAAAGCACACCGAAAATGGAAAAGGAACATTAAGGTTAGTATTGTTTGATAGAAAAAAGGTGAAACTAGTGAACAGTGGTCAATCTTTAAGTTAACAAATCCTATAAAGAATACAAAATCGAGGGCAAGGTAAATACGGACCCCTGGACACACCAGAGGTGGTATTAGGTGCCTAGGAGGAGTATGAACCTCCTGTTGGCATGCCACAAACGCCATGAGTCATATATCTTGATCACGTAAACGGAGTAATCCATAGTTAAAATCAGTATGTAAAGAATGATTTAACAATCAGTATGATACACGTCAGACAGCATTGATCCAGTGATAGCTTGTATTTGCAAATAAGATCGTTATACTGACCATAGAATTTGCGAAATGCTGAATTTAAACGAGACTGTTGAAATCTCTTTTAAGATCAACTTATTTATCAGTAGTCTGGTTCGATTTAAAAATCGATCATACGCAGAACGTAATTTTGTATATCAAATCAATTTAGAGACGTAAGTTTTCTTCCCATATGGTCAATGTTAAAGAGTCCATTGGCTTCATTACCTGCAAAGAAACTGACTTTCGTGTGTTTTATTTCCAATTTAAAACAATTTGATATGGTCATCACAACAAAAGGTCCACGGACTTACTAGTCTAATTTGAATATCCGTTGCAGTCACATTATTATATATCATGTAAAATTATAGTTACTGCTTTCTGTTACTAAAGGAAAAAATGGTCTTATTTATATGCAAGCATTGTCCACGAGTACTTTAACACCTGTTTTCATTTGGGAATGAAACCGTGTCGGACATTTTAGGCGTAGCTGTAATATGTTTCTGTCCCAGTAAAATAATAAATTACATATGATAGTCATGTCTTTTATTTAGTACACAACCTAGATAACTTGGCGCAATGCTTTGAATTTGATTTTTTATTACCTTCTATCAAAATTTAAAGTAAAAAACTTGTCAATGTATGAGTGCATTAAAGCTTAAATGATCAAGTTTGTATAGTTCAATACAATGACTTATTACTGAATAAATATGCAAGAACATGTATGCTATTTCATATAAATTTCTGTCTTATAGACTTTTATGAGGTAAAGGTAAATAAAACTGTCGTTATACCAGCTGTTACCTTCTGCATTTGAGGAAATAATTTCAAACTACCAATGTCTCATGTTATCGATATATATCGATATTTACGACCTCCAAAGAAGGAGGATGACATTGGAAATAAGCCACGTGGTACATTATACACACCTACCGTGCTTCTGATTTCAAGTAACTGAAATAGTTTTTATTTTTACCCTGTGTGTAACACAAAGTGTATCGTGCAGTTATTTTACAAGTTAAAAACGTATGTCTTTGATATTTCTTGCATTTGAAATGTGAAGATAACGAACAGTAATCAATCTCATAACTCCTATAAGGAATACAAAATAAAGAGTTTGGCAAGCACGGACCCCTCGATATACCAGAGGTGTATCAGATGCCCAGGAGGAGCAAGCATCCACCATCGACCGGCCACGAGCCTATATTTGCTATTCCTGAATAAATAACCATAACCAGATCCTTTGCCCGATGGAAACATATCTTTATATTATACGATCATTTCCCACGTTGGTTACGGAGTAAACAAACATATTCTCTACTTAGCAGACAAAAATCAACGTGTTCCATAGAATCCCTCCTTCACAAAAATCATTCAGTATTTCATTCCTGTCGGAACACAAATATTTAATTCATCAACTTTCTCTCTCTCTCTCTCTCTATATATATATAAACATTCAACATTGGATGCGTTTGTGTTCATTATGCCATATCTATATGCACTCAGGTTCGTTGAAACTCAATCTACGATAAAGAAAGTTAACAGCGCCAAAAGAAAAAAATGATAATTCGAAATGCTGGAATTGATAGAAACGAACGAAACATTAAGCCATCTTACCTACTGGGTACTTGCTGAAATAATTTTCAAATAACTCAAATATTATAATTTGTCGTCAATATCTTGTCTATTCACGAGAGCTCGGCATATTGTGTATCAGAGATTTCCAAACGTGGAACATACATGCATCGAGCTCACTTTGCCCAGCGACTATTTATCTATCTATCTATCTATCTATCTATCCGCCCGTCTGTCAGGGAAGCATCACGCCTCAACATAAATAAAATTTCTTCAATAAATAAATTTGCTTGTAATGAGCTTTAAAAGTTTCCCAGATCATTTTGGTAATACTGGATCATTTATTTATTTAAAAGAAAACCTCACACAAATCTTTATGAACTTAAATATAATTATATGTCTTACAAGTATTTTTAGAATCTGCTATATTTGGCGCACATTTAAACATACATGGCAAATGTTAATTTAATGCCTGTGTCCTAAACGTGACGTCCATGTACCCAAATTGTCAGACCATCTTTCACTAATAACGTAATTCCATTTGCATTTCATCTGTTGTCCCAAATGGTGTAGGAACTTTTATATAAACACCTGTATCTCCTTTGCTGTGACACACTTCAAAATTTCTGGGCGTATCATCAGATCTCGCCACTGTTGACTTCACTGACAAATGAATGTTACCCTTCATGTCAAGATTAAGGCATTACGATTTGTACTTTTTAGTGCAGTGTTTAATTAGACCGTTACAATAAAATAAAATTACAAAATATGGATGACAGGATCTGACTCCTGGATGCGGAAGCAAAGTTATATCGATGTGCTTAATATTCATTATAGGATTAAACATTCTTTTGGAAGAATTTATCGATGTGTAAACTCCGGACATTTTACTCACAAACTGAATAAAAGTGCGAAGCACTTTTATGTTAAGTTTGTGAGTAAAATGTCCGGAGTTTACACATCGATAAATTCTTCCAAAAGAATGTTTGATTCTTATAATTCCAATTCATTCACTTTATTAACAATTGCAAAAATTTGAATAGTTTCCCCGCACTATGTTGTTTGTTTTCAGGCGTGTATGAATACATCGCGTTTTCGGATTTATTGATGTGTAAACTCTTGTTCAGTTTTATTTTTGTCCAATCAAAACAATTGTAATAAATAAGATTGGAATTATCATACTTTATCATAGCTTGAATTGGGTTTTGAAATAATATGAATTGTGAATTCTATATAGATTGTAAGATTGGGATATTTTTGTGAGCACTCTATCGCGTAGCGCTTTGGTTCATTTGAATTAAGATCGTTACCCTCGCAGAAAAAAGTTCTCAATTAAAGAAGGTCCATAGGATGGATATTAATACACACCAGCATACAATAAAGAAATAAAATTAGGGCAATTAGTCAAGATCCGGCGTTAATGACAACGTCCCTTTGTAATATATTTGCTTTTCCATTTGTAACATGGCAACCTTTGGTAATAAAAGAGAAGAAATTTTGTTTAAAAGCCCTGTCATTTGTAATGTAAAGGACAATAATCATAACGAGCATGGTAAACGGAACCCAAAGTGCAGTGACGGACAGACGTGACCCAGTGACCAGAGATCGCAAAGAAAGATTTATATTCCAAACTATCGTCCCATCTCTTTGTAGGTTTGATTTAGAAAGAAAGGATAAAAGGCTTAAAAGATGTGAAACGTTTGCCATGTGATATGCACTTTAAAAATTGCTACGGTTGTATTTTCTGCGTTTTCTTTTTATGATACACTATATGTATGAATAATGTATTTTCTAGTAAATCATGGTCTCCATTTCCTCAGTGAAGTATGGGTAGCATCCTCAATCAATCAACATACATTGACGGAGGTAGCAAGAGCCATTAAATATTGATGATTTTTGTCTTACAGCCTTTTGATATCAGAAAACATATGGTGAGATCACAGCATGAGAAAGGTTGACACGAACTGCTTGTCGGGCGATGGAAATTTTAAGTTTTCGTAGAAAGATGATATTATTTTGTATTGCACATCGGAACACTGTCATAATAAATTTGATGAGTTGCAAACTCTTTGATAACTATCTCATCTGAAGACTGTGGGCCGTCAGCATTGTGAATAGCTGTATACATTTGCATATTTCTTTGCATCGTGCTCTCTCGTTCTACATAAGGAATTTTTACCGGACAAACAATAACATTTATCAAAGATGAAAAGCAAAATATAACTACGGGGAATCACCCAATGAAATGATGACTACGCAACATATATTTTGTAAGTTTATTGGCGATGATTGGCCATGGCTGTTTATAAATGTGGGAGCCAGGCATCAATTCTTGCCTTTGAGGGTATCCCTAAAAACAAGCAAAATATTTGAGCCCTGGGAACAGATGCTCAGATTGCTTGCTCACCTAGTCCATAATAGAAAATGAAAATGTCAATTGATGTAAAGTTAACATAGAAACACTACTGGTAAGCCAGAATGCCGCCACGAGACGATGCTGTGCATCGTCTGCGCCACCAGTAGAGCTATGCCCCATGTTATGGGCTTTCTTTCTATCAGAGGCCGATGTTCGGTGCAGAACGAACAAAATGTGTAATTTGGGCGAGCTTTTAAAACCAGTAGGTAGAGAGCACACCCCCCCCCCCCGAGAAAAAAGACAACCAAAAAACAAAAACAAAACCCCAACAAACAAATGATATGGCGCCCCTACATACATATTAGTATGTAAATATGTGTATATACATGTATATATAGGTACATGTATACACTGTCGGTTTAATCCCGCCTATAATAGTCAAAATGGAACAAACAAGATAATCTACATCCGTCATAGCGGATATATTAGATATCTGGTAGACTGGACTAGGTGAGAAGAAAATCATATATCAGTGTCAAGTATGACAGACTATGACCCAATTAGTCATAGCGCAGCCATGGCCCTTCTTCCCCGGTTTTAGGAGATGCAAACACAGTTGGATCAGACAAAAATGTTTGCAAAGCTTGCTGTAATCTGTACAAAAACAAGTAATTCCCGAGATTGGAAAGGTGAACTTTGTCTGACGAGAACAGATCAGGACAATATGAACGTAGCTCAAGGTATCGAATGTATTTTCCACCCGACCTCTTCAAAAAGGATACCACAGCCCTATTTGTCCGATTCCTGACTCTCTCTAAAGCCACATGATTCCTCTCACCACTCCATTCACCCCGAGGCAAAATCTGAGACCAAACTAATGTAGTGGATGGCAAACTTTTTGAAAGATGCTGCAGCGTTTTTATTATGTTAAACCTAAGTTCAATGGACTTTCCCTCTTGCATTGGGATATTATTGCCCCCACAATGTAAAAGTAAAATTTCGGGTGGGTCTTCCAGCCGAAGCAAGAATTTAACTTTTTTATAAACTTGCCCCCACCTCATACCCCCTTGTCCTTGCCAGAAAAAGGATGCATTGAGTCTATCTAACTGCAGGTTGGTACCAAAGAGAGACTTTCTTGCATGACAAAAAACATGTTTAACAATGGATGACCCGACGATCCAGATTTTTCTATACTCTAAAATGATTAATAAACAAACTAACATTAAAAAAAAAAACCAAACAACTAATTCGTCTGGATGAGCTAATTCCTAATATAATTACGCAAGCATTGAGATTTCCTTCTACCTTCTGTAGCAATATACTGCTCACTAGCTCCGGAAGACCATGCGTTAGAGGCTGCACCCATACGGAACGGGTGCGTTTGTACGCCCTACTGTCTAGCCCCAACTCTTGGATTGACATATTGAAAACTGATACAACCTAGTATCTGGTCACAGGGCTTCCTGACAGGTGACAAAAAAATGATCCCCTACGATTAGGTCTTAACTCTAAGTATAGCCGAATGAAGGAGACCGGACAAATGGTCTTGTGAGTAGGTTTGAAGTGAATCGCTACCCGCTTTCCCTCCTGGTCAGTTTTTGAATGTTGTAGAAGAATCCTGACGGTATTGTAGTATGGGGAGTATAGAACATTTTGAACTTGAATGGCATGACCTGCATCATGTTTACTGTTCTGGACTAACTCCCCCATTCGGAAAAACCCCAAAAATGCTGTCACAAATATGGTTGAGAATAGTGTAGATTCATAAAATGACTGGCATATTTTTGGAAGTGCCTGAACCATGCCAATTAAAATGTCAAAGGTGATTGGTTTCCTTCCATCATTGTGTAGGTTACTACGACTAAGGCCCAATAAGACTTTTTTGAGTAAAAATGAATGTGTAGTGTCAGGAAAACCGTGCAATTTGTTGTAGTAAGAAATGCCTGCAATGTATGATTTTACTGTGTTAGGTGAAAGCTTCGTGAGGGATAGGTATGACACAAAATCAACCAAAGTTGCAGGGGATGGTGGCCAGAGTTGCTTAGGGAGATAACTGGAACAAAACATATGATATGCCTTAATTGCAGAGTCATACAGTTGTTGTTTTTTTTTGGTATTGGCTGACAATGCACAATCTAGAAGCTTTTGGGATCGAAGCTGTAAATCATGTGTAGAAAGGATGGGGGGATTGGTGATGATTGCGCATCTCCGTCTGGGAAACTGGACCTGAAGCGCTTCCATTGCTGTCGGGAGCGAGAATCCGCTTTAATATTATGTATACCAGAAATATGTTCGGCTTTAAATTGTATATTGAGTAGTAAACCTTGGAGAACTAATCTCCTGAGCATAAACATCACTCTCTTGGACTTGGAGGTTTTAGAATTAAGAATTGAAACCAAGGCTGCGTTATCAGTATGAATAATGACTCGTTGACCTGACAAACTACTGCCCCAAACCTCAAATGCCAAGGTTATAGGAACCAATTCCAAAAATGTTATGTCGGAGAAAATATCTGACCCCTTCCACTGGTCTGGCCAAGCTAAATAATCCCAATGAGTACCAAATACAGCTCCACATCCTAAACTGGCATTGCCTGCACTGTCTGTAAACAACTCTAGATCAAAATCATTCAACCAATTGGCTATTCTATATGAGGTAATGCCATTAAAATCATCTAAAAATGCAAGCCAAGTGTATATATCTTTCCTCATTTCCTCGGTGACTCTACGCCTGTGATACGGACGGGAAAGCCCACAACATGCATCATACAGCCTCCTAACGAAAGCCCTACCTGCTGGGATAGCACGAATGCAGAAATTGAGTAAACCAGTAAGTTCTTGGAGGTCGATCAGAGTAACCTTACGTTTTAGCAACATCCGAGACAACTTGAACCTGAGCTGCTCAATCTTATCTGATGGGATCCTAGCTGTCATACTAAGAGTATCTATTTCTAAACCGAGATATACTAAACGGGTTGTCGGTCCTAGTGTTTTTTCCTCAGCTAAGGAGATGCGAAGCTCTGCACAAATTGCTCTAAAAATAGACATGAGATCGACAGTCTTGAGTACCTGCCCTCCCAGCGAGAAGAAAATCATCAAGGTAGTGTACCACATTAAAACTAGTTGCCTGTTGCTTAACTAACCACTCTAGAAATGTTGAACATTTCTCAAATGTCGCACAACTAACAGAACAGCCAAATGGTAAGCATTTGTCTATGAAAATCATCCCCAGCATTTTGAATCCTAATAGCTCGAAATCAGACTTACGGACTGGCAGCAACCTAAAGGCAGATTTAATATCCAGGCGAGCTATTAGGGCGCCGGGACCAAGGTTAGCCAGCATGTTAAGGGCTTCATCAAAGGAAGAATATTTAACTGTGCTAACATTTTTGTCAATAAAGTCGTTAACACTAGACCCATGTGGGTATGATAGATGATGTATAAGTCGGAATGAACAATCTTTCTTTGGTACATGTACCATACCCATAGGTGACAACCTAAGGTTTTGGAGTGGTGAATGAATGAAGAGACCAGCAACCCTACCTAAGCTTATTTCTTTGTTAATAGTGTGCATAGCCTCCTCTTGCAAACTGTGCAATGATTTAAGGTTTTTACAATTCGATGCCACCCTTGGGCCTTGGTAACAAAGTTCAAAACCCTCTCTTAACTCCAGATGCTGATTCATCTGGATGGTTAGCCAAGTATCGAGATAAAACGGAAATACTAATATGGGAGGGGGCAATATCCTCGAGGTCTAAATTAATGGGTTGTATAGGGGACCCTAAAGCGCTGGGGTTGTGGGGGTATAGTAATGGTAGCTGGGGTGGATGGTACTCTGGGCAAGCGAGGACGCCAGGATGGTGAAGCACTGGGTGGCCTGCAAATTGAATCAAAACCTGAACCACGTCTGCATTTGACATATGGATGATTCAAGGAACACAAGATACACTTGTGCTTGTATTGACATGCAGTTTTACTACAATGACCTTTATAGTTGAACTCATAACATCTTAAGGGAGTGGTTTGTGACACCGACCCTTGGACCGCGAGTGGGCTGTACATGTATAACAGCCAAACTCTTGATCAACAACAGCAAATGATATACCGGGGTTGCGTTCTTTTTTCAAACGGAATTGAATGTCGTAATCCCTCCAGCCAAGTACCTTGGATCGACTGGTCCCTAGTCTGATAGTATGCATGCATTTAAACAGGGAAGCACTACATTCTGGGTGTGCCAATACGTAAATTGAGGCATAGATAAAAAATGCATCGGTCCACACCTGAATATCTGAAATGACCCTGGGTTTGCATTTTGATGATAAAGTTAAGTTGCCTCCTTGCATAGAAAAAATATTTAGTATCGTCATTAGGATCAGAATCATAACTCCGATCGACCAAAAAGCCCTAAATTAATGTACTCGCCATTGGCAATTTTGAGTTTGAGATTATTGGAGACATTATGCCCAAGTTCATTCTGATAACTTGTTGATATTGTTGGAGGTAGCTACTGTGGTTGGTAAATCAGTACCTGAGTGGTCGCTGTCTGTTGGTGCCTCTTGGACCATCAGGGGGTTAGGGGACTCCATCCTCTGAGAGAGCACAGCGATTACCGCCTACGTCACCTCATTCAGTTGCTCCCTGGACAAGGCCCTAGTTGGCGCCGAGTTGTAAAAAGTAGATGAAGCCTCTTGTTGTAAGGGGTACGGTTCATGGAGGGTAGGAGAATCAGCAGGTACATGTACCTTTTGCTGTGGACCATCCGTGCTGGACGGGGTGACGCGCCTCTTTCCACGTGGTCTCGGCACGGCGCAGCTTGGGGCATCTGGTTGTTTCCTTTTAGGCAGTTTCTTTCACTGCTGAATTTTTCTAGATGAATGTGACGAAAGTACAATATGACGTCATAAGAGCTAACAGCCGACAGTTACAGGCAGCACTAAAAAACCCGGGAACGACTTGTTATCGTCAATGTAGCAGAACGAGTGAAAACGAGTGGATACAAGATTCAATAATCTGAGAATAGATAGAATCAAGAACGAGCAGCAAATTAATATACGTTTCCCTTTGATAAATGGATTTAACCCCAAGTGGTCAAATCTTATTAACATATTTTTACATTTGTGGGGGTGTGGTATGGGATTCACATACACTGGTTATCTGATTGATATCATGGCATTTTAAGAAATACCAAATAAATGCACTCATTTAGTATTTACACGATTTCCCTTTGCAACAAAGGGAACTAATCAATTCTACTTCTTTTATCATTCTATCGGTCAAGTAAACTTTATTTCTCTTTTCCTGTTTCTTAATTTCTTTCCGGGAATTTTTAAGGTGATTATGCGCTTTATTGTGTCCTTAAATAATTAACCAATCTATTGAAATCGGTGTATGTCATCATGTTGTGAGTTACCTCCCCATGTCATTTCTTCTTCTTTTTTTAAATACTTCTTTATAAAGAGGAATTAACTTGCGTATTAGAACGAAGAAGTGTATTTATCAACAAATACATCGGTACAAGCTATAATGTTTTAGGTGATAGCAGATTGCTGCCGGTGTACGATGGTTGTCCAGAAATTTCTTTACCTGAATTCATATCTATTCAAGGTTTTGAACTGTGTATAATTTGTAGTTTTGGTTGGCTGCCTGCAAAAAAAAAATCAGTCTAGTAACTTCAAGATCCCTAGGGAAAGTTCAAACGTTACCATTACTGAGTACCTTGCCTTGCCATCCGGTGCAACGCCAACGTCACATTTCCAATGTATAGGCACACCATCGGTTACTATTTTTTAATATGTACCCGCCCACCTTAATACACGTGACAGTGTCATTTATTGTTTAATTTATCATTTTGAATATTAAATTCCTAATGCAGTGTCACCTGTTTTGTCTGAAATGCTCTGGGAGATAAAAGTTCGGATTAGGCAGGATGTCACATAGTGTGAACAACATGGGAAAAAGAAAGTGGTAAGGGTATCGGAATACATGGATGTCAGATTAGGCAGGTCTAGCTGTATCGTGGTTATTTCACATTCATATAACATTGACAAGGGCGGGAGTGAGTGGTTGTTTGTAACATTTTAAAGACAGTCTTCCAGAATGGCGTTTCTCACTTTGGCAATGCTCTTCTCCTTTATTTTGGATCGGCTTGTCTGTTTTTTCAGACTTAGCTTCTGGGAATTTCCCATTAAAATTGTCTAAATACATTTGTTCTGTAAACGTTCTGTATCTTTCATACAATTGTAATTTCTTACGAGTCGCAGTAGGAGTAAACTTGAATTCAGATAAATTTTTAGCGCTGTCTTATAAATGTGCGCCACCTATCGCGTTGCTGTCATTTTGTTATTGTGGTAAATTTTCAAACCAGTGAAATTACTCATTATAAACATTCTACTTAATGATACATGCAGCATAATCGTCAAAATGGGCTTAAAGATAGTAAAATATTTCACAATAAGACCGATGTATTTGTCTGACTAAAATATTTCTTTAATTCCTTTTTAAGAAGATTTAATGTTTTAATTTCCAATTGTATCTAGGCACTGAGCTACCCCTCTGCTTTGGATATTATAGCATCTTATCTAATTACGAATAAATTGTGAACGTAATTAATGATTTTTAAAATGTGTTTACTGGTAATTCCTTTATGTGACTGTTTCATTTGAAACTGACGTTTGTCTAGGGAATTTGAGACAACCCTGATGGTAGAGACAACTGTAGGAAAAATTTAACTATCTGGTACTACAAACATTAAATATGGATAACTTTTTTAAAAGAGTTTCTTTGTTGTCTTCATTTGCTTCGTAAACAAGAAATCCTTGGTTAATTACCGACTGTTTGTGGTACACTAAATCATGTCTTTTGTCAAACTTGATTACAATGTAAGACCAAAAACATCAATTAAAACATACAATCAACACGGTTAGTCCCTATCATAGGCGATATTCTTTAACCGCAAATTGTTTCTCATGACGGTCTCGCATATCAAAACAATAATTTTCCAGACAAAATCTTGGATGTGAAACAGATTGCTTAACACATCTAATTTTATCAACGATTTGATTTACTCTTGGTAAATCAGAAATAATTATCATCGAATGTTAAAAGGCGTAGTGTTTCTAACAAAATGGACTCTGAAGGTTTCCCTTTCTTAACATATGAAGCATAACCGAGGAACATGCATATCGCTAGCCGCTTATGTTGTATGATCAGGGTGATCATCAAAATATATAACAAGATGGTCTTTGTATTTGTCTGTTTTAAGGTTTCAACGCTCGTTTTGTTTTAGTGTGAATTCTTCCGATTCTTCTTCTTCCGATTCTCATAGAAAGTTTGTCTGGGCAATAATGGTTTTTGTCTTTAAATATAGGCCTTTGATATTTGGCATGTGGGTATACCATAATAAAACACTATGTCGCGCTCCATGGTTGATGACCATGACCTTTTACGTAAAGGTCAAATGATAGAATATTTTGGGCGGTTTTTTTCCTCCGAACCAAAATGTTTTTTGTCTTTTGATATAGGTCTTTGATATTTGGTATATGGGTATACCATGATAAAAGAAATGTGTCGCGCGCTACTTTGATGACGTTTGACCTTGACCTTTTATGTAAAGGTCAAATAATAGAATTTTTTGGACATTTTTTTTTCGTTTTGACCAAACTTTTTTGGCTTTTGACACAGACAGTTGACGTTTGGTATGTTGGTAAGCTTAATTTACTATCACATGTTCACAACACTGTTCCATAGTTAAAGCATATTACATACCGGCTTCCACTTTAAAGATGAACTCTAAATAATATTTGAAAAATTATGGAAAATGGAAGGGAAGACATAAGTTTTTGTGTGCTAAAACAATTCTAAGTCAGACTCAGAAATTTTAATAAATTATCTGACCTATATAAGAAAACACCCACCCCTTTTAGGAATTATGCAAATCAATATATTTTTTTGTTGCTGTTATTTTTTGTTTTGGTTGTTTCTTTTTCGAATAAAAACATCTTTTTGGGGAAAATAGGAAATGAGAACAAAATAAAAGACAACAGGAGTCTCTAGTTTTTCTGAGCTGGTATTGTGAAATACTGACAGGAGTCATTTAGTACTACCAATATTATATCAGTACTATTTCTCTAACTAATACAGGACTCATTTAGTACTACCAACATTTTCTCTGTAATACTTCTCTAACTAATATTGACAGGAGTCATTTAGTACTGCCAACATTTTATCTGTACTACTTCTCTAACTAATACAGGAGTCATTTAGTACTAGCAACATTTTATCTGTACTACTTCTCTAACTAATACTGTCAGGAGTCATTTAGTACTACCAACATTTTATCTGTACTACTTCTCTAACTAATACAGGAGTCATTTAGTACTACCAACATTTTATCTGTACTACTTCTCTAACTAATACAGGAGTCATTTAGTACTACCAACATTTTATCTGTACTACTTCTCTAACTAATACAGGAGTCATTTAGTACTGCCAACATTTTATCTGTACTACTTCTCTAAATAGGCGGTGATTACTTACTTATGGTTAACCATTAACGTCACATTAAATGGATTCTTTTAAGTTTTGGGGGTTTAATGAGTAAAACTTAGTAACTAGTTTTGAAGTATCTATTTCGTTGAACATCTATTACTGAACATAAAACGAAAACAGTTTAACTGTTTGTATTTTGATGCTTCAAATAACATTAAAAGAGAAAAGGATACCAACACAGCTCACCGTAGATTTGAACAGTAAATACTAATACTTATGATTGTAATGGGAGGAAAGGAGAGTTCCTAGCGTTTAACACGGTCTTTATTCAAAAAGGAAATCAACAAAGTCATTTTATTAAGAAAGGAAACATCCATTAGTTGTCATCAACTTATGTGAAATATGATGCTGAAATGTTGAACTGTCATGACCCGGAACTGTCTGCAGTGTATATTTATAGGTGTTCGCAGAGAGGCACGGGGAATGGATAAAAAAGGACTATGCTAGGGGCACGGGGAATGGATAAAAAGGGACTATGCTAGGGGCACGGGGAATGGATAAAAAAGGACTATGCTAGGGGCACGGGGAATGGATAAAAAAAGACTATGCTAGGGGCATGGGGAATGGATAAAAAGGGACTATGCTAGGGGCACGGGGAATGGATAAAAAGGGACTATGCTAGGGGCACAGGGAATGGATAAAAAAGGACTATGCTAGGGGCCCCTTCAGGTTAACACACACATCAGAACACTACTAACAGTGCTAAGACATGATACGAGTAAGACTTGTTTATTTATTTATTTTTTCAAATATTGTAAGTATAATACTCTAAAATAAATGAAGTTCAAACTAACATCAACAATAAATTATTGAAGAAAGAAATGATTTATTTTCAACATTGATAGACAATGACTTTTGTATATTGTTATTTATACAGTTTGTAAATGGAAATGTCTATAGAGATTTTACGTGTGATTGTGATGAACAATGTACATTGTAACTTAGAGTAATTAATACAGAGAAATATAAATTAAATACACAGATCCATAACTCAATACTTCCTTAATTATATATCTTCCTCATACAGCATACAAATTGTAGTGCCTTGACTCTGTCTATCTTTCTTGTACATGTTGGAATATTAATAATTGCCAATTCGTTTCTATCTCTGTAATTCTTTATTTGGAGTAGGAAAAGATTGACTACAATACAGAAAACAAAAAAACGTACCATGTTGTACAAAATGTAAATATTGTACTTTCAGATTTGATAAACAATTATTACTGACTGAAATATTGAGCTTAACTGATAATACTTCATAAATTGACAATTAATGCATGACTTATAAAAAGGTAAGCAAAATGAAATGTGACATCTACACTCTGACATGTGTTATAGTTTTGTTTACATACTTGAACTGACAATTTACCTTTTATAAATAACTGTAAATACACTATAAAGAAACACATCAGGTTTACACATTAAAACAACACTATTAAATTGATAATTACCGTGATTATTTTCTGATACATCATTGAATATAAGAAAACAGCTCAAGCACACCACAGTGAGTACAGAAAATATGGCACGTTTTCAAATCAGGTCTACATAAAAAATTACTTCCTGACAAAATTGGAAAACCTATTTACATACAATCAGATCAATTTCTCTGGTGGGAATATTGAAATCAAATACTTTACACAAATTATAGTCGATTAGTTAATCAAGTAGAAGACTATCCATGGTGACGTGTTCTATAATTACTAAGTAATTCTATGTATTCATCAAGAGATCCTGTGTTGCTGAATGCTAAATAGTTCTCTACACGTACATTGCAATATGTGTCATAATTACCAAGTAATTATTAGGCTGATTGATGACGCAGTCACTGAATAGTTCTCTTATAATAGCAAAGTAATCTAGCCGTTCCCTGTTTATAATCATTCAATCAATCAATGCTTAAATAAGTAATTATGTAGGATGGTTTGACACGTCATCATTCAGTACTTATGTAGGATGACGTGATGCATAATTACTAATTATCGTTCGGTAATTATGTGGGATGACGTAATACATAATCACTAATTATCTCAATTAGCTATCTATAGCTGATTTGTTACATACATAATTAAATAGTAATATAAGTAATTATCAAAGTATAGTTAACACGAGTCTTTATACACGTGCATGGTGTGCAAAAACCATTTACATACACGCAGATTTTCCACTGACTCCATCGTGTCCGGGAGCATGTGAACGCTTCAAAATTTACATTGATACTTTACACGTTTTCCCAATCATCCAGTAATTATATAATTGTAGCTTTTCTTTTCTCTTCAAAACTGAAAGCTACAATGAATGTGTTTTTGCCCCGTATCAATTTGAGCAAATATAAACATTTCTTACAAAAGTAAAGTGTTTTGAATTTATGATGTTTCTTAGTAAAATATACTAATGTAATAATGATGTGAAATTTTAAGAAAAGAAAAAAATGTAAATATTTTCCCCCCTGATACTTATATTGTTTTTCAGCATTTTGAGCCAATTCCAACGATACCAAACACTATATATTATGTTTTTAAGAAAACCTGGTTTTGAATTCTTTTTTTCTTTTAGTCTTCTTTCTTCATTAAAATATTCTTAAATTCTATGTTTAAATAATGTGTACTTGCAAGCAATTCCTGTTTTGAATGCGAATTAGTAAATTCAGTAAATGAAAACATACATGTACAACATGTGATAGGGATATTTAATAATTACCGATGTGCTCTCTCTCTCTCTCTCTCTGACAAATGCGCTGTTTAACATAATTACTTCCATCACACTGTCTTAATATGCATCTTGACAAATATAACTTGATCCAATATAGAAATTAGAGCATTGTCGATGATTAACAAATTGGAATTAATTTATTACGTAATTAATAGAAGCAAAAATACAAAACATCGGATGATTTATTTTTAAAATCCCGAGTTAATTACATTTGACCGAGACTTATGTTCGATGTACTTTGATAGAGGTTTTCATAAAAAAAAAATGTTCATCGGGAGTGTCTGGATAATGCAATGATTTTTGTATAATAAGTATATACCATGCAAATTCCTAGGGTCTTTGTCACAGTATTTACTAAATTACGGTTAGCTAGTTTGTGTTTTGACTTCTCATGAAAAGTGTGAAATATATTGGGTCGGCGCGATATCAGATCTAGTCTAAGATCACGGGTATCTTGCGCCGACCCAATATATTTCACACTTTCCGCAAGAAGTTAGCACTTCTGCTGAAGCACTTCTGTTGATTTCAAATACACGGATTAGCTGACTCCCATTGTTCTACTGAGGCGAAAACCCCTTCTAATTTGCATGGAATGTACAAGTTATACACAGGTCATTGTTATAGTCATACATCATAGTACCGCTAACCCGACAAACATTTTTCTTTTATTTTGAATAAGTTAATATTGAATGACGAAGTATGACCAAACTGCAGATTGAACTTTATAGAGCCCCGTGCTAACATTACTTATATTTTTCAATGTATCAGAAGGGGTATGTTGCCGGTTAAGTTGTGTAAATTTCTTGACAAGCAATAAAATAACAAAAATGGTGCTTAAATTGTCCGATTACGAAAACCTTAAATTGGGAGCATGTATGTGTGTGGTGGTGGTGGTGGTGGGGGGGGGGGGGGGGGTAGTAGTCTGAAACTGTCTCAATTTCCCCTTCCGACTTCAATTTCTTAAATCGTGCAGTGGGTAGGTCGCTACAAACTAGGAGGCTAAATCCTTAACTTTCAAGTTTTCAAAGTACACCCTCTCCGATTCTACGTGCTTGTAATCAATATTTAAGGATGTAAATCCTCGGTGTCAAACGCAACTAGTTCATGGAAAAAAAAAAACTAATATCAATATAAACAGAAATGACTTAACGATTATTGGATTTTATTCATATACGCTATCGATTATTAAAATCTTTAATTTAATCTTTAGATGCATTAGGTAATGAAAGCAAGAGAGAGAGAGAGAGAGAGAGCATTGGTAAGCATTGATTATGATATTCATGAATGTATGCAGATACGGGAAGTTTAATACGTTTAGTATAAATCTTGAAAGTACAATTTCTTTCTGATTAATTATCCATCCCCTTTCATTCTGATATTTTTTTTTATTTCCCATTTTGTTTTCTTTACATGTTTAAATTTTTCGGCTGGTCCGGGTTAGGACTAATGAATGAGCCCCCCCCCCCCCCCTCCCCCTTCTAAAACGATGTTACGTGCTTAGCTGTATAATCTCCCTCTCGGTCAAAAATAAAATAAATACATGCTATATATACTGCAACATCATTGGATTTACTGGATAATTCTTCGATTTCACCTTCATAATATATGTCAATGCAAGTGGACTATCTAGGAATTTTTTCCATCTTCGCTAGCCGAGATTATTCGTCCACGAAGGTACAGTTGACTCAAAACCCATTGCTAGCGGAGATTAGATGAATTTTACCCCCTTATTATGTTATAACTGACCAAAACCTAGTACGTTTATTTTACAACTTTCATTCAGAAGACGCGCAAGTTATTGAGTTACTGAATAAACGAGAAAACGTCTGCATTTTTATTTCAATCGTTGTCAACTCTATACTTTGTGATATTTCAAGGCTACATGTACTTAATTCAATTTATTGGATCTCATCACCATTATGCAATGGTATACAAAAATATAAAGACAAAATGCTGTTATATATACACTTAGTAAATAATACATGCGTGTAATAAAGTATTTATCAAGTTAAAAAAAAACTATTTAAAAAAACCGTGTTATTATTAATGTGGAGTATGGGCATTCTAGGTAGGGGAGCACATTTTATTTCATTATTTTCTTAATGAAAGTACGGAGTTTTCTAAAGGTTTGTTTAAAAGTAAAGATACTTTTAATTTTTATTTGTTTAGGTGATGAAAATTTGATCCTTTGCTCACATTGCTTCACAGTTGAGTACATAATGAAATTCATATCCAATATAAGCATGTACATGTATATAGCTGACCTTAATCACATACATGTATTCCTAATTACAATGAAAACTTTACGTAAAAATAAACCATTGCTTATGGTACACATTTCTTTGAACTGCTATTTATCAAATTGAAATTACTGGCATGTGATTGTCGTTGTTCATGACCCTTCTTTTATTTGGTGAAATTGTGTTGCACGTGCCGTGAAACAATGTACCGACGAGTGGTAGGAATAACACAGGTGTTTATATACAGGATATCGAGAATTTGGGCGTTTCATAAAAAGGTGTGAACGTCTGCAGGGTAGTCTACATACGGATATGTACCGAAAACACCAACGTATCATTAAACAACAATTACAAGAATTGAATGATTTATAGCTAATTTCTAAATAAGTAATGGGGTGGGGGTATGCATGCTGGCCAAGCGAAAAGGTTTTTTGGGTGAATCACTTCGGAAAATATTTCTTTGTTTTATCACACGGAGGTACACGGTGGCATCGACAGAGGTACAGGTGACATCCATGGAGATGCACGGTGGCATTCACGGAGATCCTCCGTGGACTTCGATGTCTAGCTCGCGCGGAAAAATAGGACTTCAAAGGTGCCGACAATTTTAAAGGTCCACCGTGTTTGGGGCAAATTTGTTCCACCGCGTTGCGTGGAACACGCATAAAACTCGTGTCGTGTACTGTACATACTACAGCAATTTTAACTTTGTTTCCAGACATGGGAACAGTAGACACATATAGATAGATAGATAGATATATCGACCTATCTATCTATCTATCTATATATCTATCTTTCTATCTATCTATCTTTCTTTCTTTCTTTATGTAATTGGGTCGATGCAGTAACACACAATCAGGAAAATGTACAAGTAGAAAAGATGGATAGTGCATATCATTATGTTAAGTTTATTTGTCAAGGAGAGAAGCTCGCTCTGATGCAGCAGTGAATAATACCAGTGCCATTTGTGTTTGAAAATGTCATTACGTAAAGGACAACCATTTGTGCACAACGCTGGGGTAAAATAGCCAAGACATCTAAAAAAAATTTTTATGCAATCTAACACCATAAAACCCGTCAATTCATTTATACAAAATCCTGCCTGCCATTAAAAGAGGAAGTGGACAAAAGGCAAATCACCTCCGTGTTATCTGTATGAAAGGTGAAGATAACGAACAGTGATCAATCTCATAACTTCTATAAAGGTGAAGATAACGAACAGTCATCAATCTCATAACTCCTACAAAGGTGAAGATAACGAACAGTGATCAATCTCATAACTCCTATAAAGGTGAAGATAACGAACAGTGATCAATCTCATAACTCCTAAAAAGGTGAAGATAACGAACAGTGATCAATCTCATAACTCCTACAAAGGTGAAGATAACGAACAGTCATCAATCTCATAACTCCTATGAAGGTGAAGATAACGATCAGTGATCAATCTCATAACTGCTATGAAGGTGAAGCTAACGAACAATGATCAATCTCATAACTCCTATAAAGGTGAAGATAACGAACAGTGATCAATCTCATAAATCCTATAAAGGTGAAGATAAGGAACAGTGATCAATCTCATAACTCCTATAAAGGTGAAGATAACGAACAGTGATCAATCTCATAACTCCTATAAAGGTGAAGATAACGAACAGCGATCAATCTCATAACTCCTATCAAGGTGAAGATAACGAACAGTGATCAATCTCATAACTCCTACAAAGGTGAAGATAACGAACAATGATCAATCTCATAACTCCTATAAAGGTGAAGATAACAAACAGTGATCAATCTCATAACTCCTACAAAGGTGAAGATAACGAACAGTGATCAATCTCATAACTCCTACAAAGGTGAAGATAACGAACAATGATCAATCTCATAACTCCTATAAAGGTGAAGATAACGAACAGTCATCAATCTCATAACTCCTATAAAGGTGAAGATAACGAACAGTCATCAATCTCATAACTCCTATCAAGGTGAAGATAACGAACAGTGGTCAATCTCATAACTCCTATTAAGGTGAAGATAACGAACAGTGATCAATCTCATAACTCCTATAAAGGTGAAGATAACAAACAGTGATCAATCTCATAACTCCTATAAAGGGGAAGATAACGAACAGTGATCAATCTCATAACTCCTATAAAGATGAAGATAACGAACAGTGATCAATCTCATAACTCCTAGAAGTAATACAAAATAGAGAGTTGGGCAAACAGGGACCCCTGGATATACCAAAGGTGGGATCAGGTGCCCAGGAGGAGTAAGCATTCTCTGTCAACCGGTAACACCCGCCTTGAACCCTATATCTTGATCAGGTAAACGGAATTATCCGTAGTCAAAATCAGTGTGCCTAGAACGGCCTAACAATCGGTATGAAACAAGTCGGACAGCATTTTACCCAAATGATAGGTTGTATTGGCAAACTAGATTGTTATAACGACCATAGAAGTTGCGAAATGCTGACTTTAAACGAGACTGTTGGAACCCTTGGACTTTCAACTTGTTTGTCAGTAGCCTGCTTCGATTTAAAAACTGACCATACGCAGAACAAGCTCTTGCGTATCGAATCAGTTGAGAGATAAACATATCATATGCAGGTGAAAATGGAATATTGCTACATAAATATGGAAAGTTGATGATAGAGAAGTTAAAATCATCCTGTTTGTCATAAAGTTGAGTTGTTAGTTTGCCGTTAATATCTACGTTCAATAAAATATCTAAGTATGAAGCAGAAGTGGACGACTCTGTGGTGTCTTTTATTTCGAGTTCACTGGGATATAATGAATCGACATATGAATGAAAATTATCATTGTTAATAGATAATACGTCGTCGATATATCTAAATGTCGAATTGAAGGCAACAGTAAGATATTTTTTTTCTTCTCACGTAGTTTTTTTAAAATAAATTTTACTTCATAGGAATACTACATACGATACCACAATTGATAATTAATATTTCTGTCTGGCTGATAATATAGATTTAAGAAATCAACCTCTGTTCTGTCAGTCTTTATTTAGTGTCACTGTTGCGCGTTCTCAACATTCAAAGTTCTCTGCAGTGAGTAACAGTACATGTAAGTGTTAATACATTTATGAGGGTATGAATTGCGTCGCTTCACGCCGGTGTAACATTAAATAGTTACCCCATTGAAAAACGATCCCAGGGGTCATTTTCTGAACGTTTAAAGTTGACCCCGATCAAATTTTTAACGTGAAATTTTGATAACAAAAGTCGTTGGAAAGTGATCAACGTTAAATTTTGATCAGTAATGGGGTCATTTTTGACGTAAATGTTTAAAATGGATTGTCAAAGAGAGAGAGAGGGGGGGGGGGGGGGCGAAGGGATAATTATTTCCCAGGCAAACGAAAGGACAAGGTGCTTTAAGGGCCAAAAATTGTCTAACCTCAAAACAATCTACATTTGTATTTTACTGTTATTCTGATCAATTGCGTAATCAATATCAGCCATCTGTAGATTGATTTTCATGCGTTCTCTGAATTTTGGGGCAAAATAATGAGAAAACAACCAAAAAGAACCACAGATTTCTGGAAACAATGAATACCTTTTATATTAAACAAGAAATAACAAATAAAACAATTCCATATTTTAGAATTTATCATATAAGATTACAGTGAACAATAATTATGACCAAGAAACATGTTTAAATTCCTCATTGGGGGAAGGGTGCGGCAGCAACGGCTGATTTCAACCCCAAAAAAATCAATCACCGATTTCTGGAAACAATGAATAACTTTTATATCAAACAAGAAATGACAAAATAAACAATATCATATTTTAGAAGTCATTAATGTACCAGATTACATCGGGAAAAAAATTGATGATCAATAAGGATATTAAAATTCCGTATTTTGGGAGAAAATAAATGATTGTAACACAAAAATCACAGAGTTCTGAAAACATTTTGTTTCTTTGATATAATACCTTAAATAAGAAAAGTGATGGTGTCATAATTTACAAAACATTGGTTAGAAATAACGAAACTATCCCGTGATGCAAGAGTGACGTCTTATCTAATGCTTATGATATGAAATTTAAACTGAATGGAACAGAAAACCCTTTGCCAAAATTGTGAATTTCATGATCCCAGGGTTGGGGTTTTCACACCAGGGTGGGACCAAAGCGGTCATGGTGATTAAATGTCAATTTGTGAACATCTTCAGATCTCTAAGGTCGAAGCTTCTGAAGATTGGAAATGAAAGCGTTTAAGATTTTTCTAAACGTCTTCGTATATCTATCTATCTATTTATTTATCTATCTACAGGTATCTATCTATCTATCTATCCCTATCTAATTGAAAAATTGTTGATCTATCTATCTATCTATCTATCTCTCTATCTATAAATAAATAAACAATTGGTTTGATACAGTAAAACAAAATCTGAAAACAGGAAAACATACATGTGGAAAAGATAAATAATGCATTTCATGTTGTGCGCATTTCATGATGTTAATTTTATTTGTCAAGGAGGAGAAGCTTGTCCTGATAAAGCAGTGAATAATACCAGTGCCATTTATGTTTAAAAATATCACGTAAAGGACAACCATTATCCTCCCACCATTTTCTTTCAAAATCGCGTTGTTTTGGAAGTTTTATCTCTAATTTTGTCTGATTTTTATAATCTAAAAAAATATTTCTATTCTTATCCCGACGCGATGATGGTACAAATTATCTACACTATTGTCTGTAGACACGCTTGCAACGATCACAACCATTTTTCTCCATTCATTATATCAATGTATCATTCTTGTTAACAATGTAGATTATTGATCTTTGTCGTTTTTTCGTAGTGTGTAGTAAGTGATATTTGTTTTGTGTAATATATAACTCTAGATAAAGATGCAGGTTGCGTCGAAAATTTGAGGTTTGAATAAACAACAGTGTCATGACCTTTTCAGTGCTTTTATCAATTTCGTGTTGGTCTTGTATCTTTTTAGATCCCATACTTTAAGAACGTATGGTGTCGTTAGATTTTCATACTTTTACATTCATGTATATGAAAGATGAAGATAACGAACAATGATCAATCTCATAACTCCTACATGTATAAGGAATACAAAATAAAGAGTTGAGCAAACACGGACCCCTGGACACACCAGAGGTGGGATCAGGTGCTTAGGAGGAGTAAGCCTCTCCTGTCGACCGGTCACACCTGCCGTAAGCCCTATGTCTTGATCAGGTAAACGGAGTAATCCGTAGTCAAAATCAGTGTGCCAAGAACGGCCTAACAATCAGTATAAATTAATCACATCAGACAGCATTTGACCCAAATGATATGTTGTATTGGCAATCTAGATCATTATAACAACCATAGAAGTTGCGAATAGATTACTTTAAACGAGACTGTAGAAACCCCTGTAACATGAACTTGTTTGTCAGTAGCCTGCCTCGATTTAAAAACTGATCATACGCACAACAAGCTTTGGCGTATCGAATCAGTTGAAAGATATAAACACCATATGCAGGTGATAATGGAATGTTGCTACATAAATATGAGAATTTGACGACGGAGAAGCTGAAATCATCCAGTTTGTCATAAAGTTGAGTTGTTAATTTGCCGTTAGTATCCATTTTCAATAAAATATCAAAGTACAAAAGAAATGTGGATGACTCTGTGGGGTCTATCTCGAGTTCACAGGGATATATCGAATCGACAAGTCAATGCAAATTATTATTGTAAATAGATAAAACGTCGTATATTATAGGTATATAAACTTTACACGAGAGGATATGATCGATATGTGACTAACACCACATAGTCAAAATTAGTTTCATGCAGTAAAACAAAATCTGCAAACAGGAAAAGATACATGTTGAAAAGATAGACAGTGTATTTGATGTCATTTATTTGTCAAGGAGAGGCTCGTTCGGGTGCAGCAGTGAATAATACCAGTGGTATTTATGTCTGAAAATGTCATCACGTAAAGGACAAATATTTGCGCACAACTCTGGGTAAAATAGCCAGGACATCTCGAATATAGCATGCAATCTAAGACCATAAAACACGTAAATTCATTTATACAAAATCCTGCCTACCATTAAGATAAGTCGACAAAAGGCAAATGATCCCCGCGTATCCGTATAACACTACAATTAATATATATAGTGTAGACGTCAACTTCTGTTACAGCCAGTCTTAATTTACTGCCACTATTGCACGTTCTCACAATTAAAGTTCTTTAATAGCTTGTAGTTTGCAATATCTGCAGCGACTGGCAGTACATGCAAACGTTAAATTACGAAATAAATTTCAGTTTTGAAAATATATGAGAGGCATGAACTGCGACGCCTCATGAAGCAGGGATGTGAAGCGTTGTACTTCATACCCCATACGTATTTTCAAAACTGAAATGAATTTCCTATATCTACATTCTACTTTCATTTAGACGTACAATATCTATCAAGACTCATACTAGCATTGTCCACAACTACATCGCATTCACGAGATAATGAATATCAGAACAATTGGTCAAAAACATGTTCATTTTCGGTTGAGTAAACCGAGACGTGCTAAGAGTTTGGTCCAGCAACAGTGACGCTATATTCGGGCGGATAGTATCATAATTTACAGATGAGATAGCATGAAAAGGATTGTGATAATGACACTTACAACAGCACGACACTCCATGTCACGAAGCCAGGTAAATGCATGCAGCAGGGAGTGTAACCGGGCGGTGATAAGGTACATGTATATTAATCTACTCCATGCCCACACAGTGCATTCTTAACATGTATAAACGGGAGACTGATCTTTGTAAATGTTAGTTCTATTCCGTTCTCCCCCCTCCCCCCTCCCCGGTTTTATTTACTATTCTATACTTTTATCGTAACCCTAACTGTTATCGTACGATTAGATTTAACTTTTAAAAAGAATACTGTAGTGATTTCTAAATACACGTATATATGTGTAGCAGAGTCCGCGTCTACCAGTCTTAAATACATTGCTCTGTGATGGCGTACGAGTACATGATTTTCCTTCCTTTAAAATTTATGCAAATGCACAAACACAACAAGATGCTAGAAATGCAAGATTAATGCTGACCTAATTGATAATTAATTCACTGGAGAAAACAGTCACGTGTATTTTTAGAGAGTTTATACTTTCGTTGCAGAAACAACTAATCTAGTGTGCTGTGAATTATAATGTTCTATATCTTATTCCATGCTGTGGTAGGAAGTGATTGATCAAATAAAAATAGAACCTCTTAAAATACATGAATCATTGATTGATGTAGTGAACAAAGTGTTTTAAGAATAGAAAACTACTGCACGGGATGATATAGATTACGAGGTACATATATACTATAGAAAATGCAGGGTTAAGTTTGCCTGCTCTGCGTACTCTAACATTAATCTCTAGCCGTGTTAAGTCAGTCTGAATGTTAAAATTATAGAGAATCGTTCTAATGTCCGAATTTCATAGATCAAACCTTGTCCTAGATAGAGAAAATATCATTCTGGTTTATGGTTTCGATATCTAACGTTAACATGTTCTAATGATGGTGAAATGTTTGATTTTAGACATACAATTTAAAGTACGAAATATGAGACAAGAAATGGACGTATGGTATAGATCTTGTAACGCGTCTTTCTAATTAGATGCTTTCTGAACATTTTCCTGACCTGTGCCTTATTGTTTATAGTTTGAGTGAATAAACTGAACTGAACTGAGGTGTCTGTTTTATAGGGGAATCACAACAATGGAAACAGGAAGGTACTATCTGCATCCTTAACGTCATCAGCTGTTCACATCTCTACTCTATAGGGCCATTGTTACATGTACAGCATGTTATTCCCCATACTACAAACGACCTCCATAAATCTATTGTTTGTGTAAAAAATATCTTTAAAAGACCTAGTTTCATAAACAGTTCTCTTTTGATCAATTAAGTTTGGCATATTTTAAAAAGTGGTAAAATACTGATTTTGTTATCTCGATATATTTAAGAGAGGGGGACTCTCGTGTATAATCCCGGGTCATTGGTGAATAGTTAGATATCGAATTTGCCACATTGCATTTTATTAAGGACATTGAAAATTGGTTTATCAAACATTTCTAGTGTTTCGAATTACGATCGAACAATGATTATAAAAGTCACTGCTTTGTACTTTAGTCACAGGCTTTTAATAGCGTACTCTTTCTATGCGTTGACGTGTAGCTGTACATCTCTTCACTACAATCTTAATATAGTATTGATTTATAACAAATGTCGTGGACAGGTTTATTAAAACGCAATGCAGGTGTAAAGCCGTAAATAAGGTATTTACTGGGCAGCAGTAGATGTGGTACTTTCAGTCGTACTGTAAATTTTATTCTGTCTGATTGCCAACAAATTTGAAAATTTACAATTTAACACCGTTATATATGACGAAACTAATGCGTTTGAAGCACCTTAATGCCATCCAATCCAATAAGCCCTGATCGTGTACATTTCATTCAGAGACTAATTTCGGGACCATCTAAAGATATGTAACCCACCCTCAAGGAGAAGCAATGATTGGTTGTATATTGTTTAACGTCTCTCTAGAGAATTTTCCACTCATATGGAGACGTCACCATTGCCGGTGAAAGGCTGCAAAATTTAAGACTATGCTCGGCGCTTACGGCCTTTGAGCAGGGAGAGATCTTTATCGTGCCACACCTGCTGTGACACGGGCCCTCGGTTTTTGCGGTCTCATCCGAAGGACCTCCCCATTTAGTCGCCTCTCAAGACATGTAAGGTGCATTGAGGACATACATAACACGGACCCCCCACAGGACAGAACCAATGAAATATAGATTTCTGAAAATCAGATTTAAATATAGTAGATACCCTTCAGTAATATTTTCAATTAGAATAAAGAAAATTGTACGATGGATTGGGTGTGCACTCTTTGTATTCATGTGGTCAGCGAGCAGTCGGTATTTCATCATTTTAGCTACATTTTGTCAAACATTCTAATGTTGTTCATTTTCAATAAAGTTAATTTTTCTGTCTTTTGATTTAAAAAAAAAACCCGTGAAAAATATAAATTTAAAAAATATATTTCCTGATATTAGAACTCAAAATAATGTGTCACAATAATCTAATGATGCGTTGTAAGGAAAATATAGAATGAAAGGTGAAGATAACGAACGCGATCAATCTCATAAATCCCATTAACAATACAAAATAGATAGTTGGGCAAACACGGACCCCTGGACACACCAGAGGTGGGAGCAGGTACCTAGGAGGAGTAAGTATCCCCCGTCGACCGGTAACATTGTATAGTGTATACAATATACACGACACCCTGTTACCGAAAAGAAACTGTTATTAAAAAAGTTACATCCCATTCAATGAAACTCTTCTTATGGCCTTCAAAATTCATCACTGCTTATTATCTTATATTAAAAATAGTTCATTTAGTCTCTGATTGACCTGGAAGAGTCCATTATAAAATTCCAAGGGGGTATTATACATACATGTAGTACATGTACGTCCATCCTGTTACTGTCATGTTAGTTTCCTAGGCGCCTCTAAGAATCCATGTTTACCCTACTCTCTATTTTATATTCTTTATGAGATTGATCACTGTTCGTTATCTTCACCTTTATAGGAGTTATGAGATTGATCACTGTTCGTTATCTTCACCTTTGTAGGAGTTAAGAGATTGATAGCTGTTCGTTATCTTCACCTTTCCATAACCTTGAGTAATAGACCTACTACTACAGGCTATTAAAACTGTTATTTACATCCAATAGATTACAATACAAACATGTTCTATTTTACCAAGAGCCTGTTCTAGCGTTTTCATTTTTAATAAAAGCAATTTATGAAACTGTACTCGCTCAATATAATGAATGTTGTTATTATGTCCAAAAGCTCTATTTAGGTGCAACAAAAAAGTTTTAGAATATAAGGATAATTCTGTTATTTTTTTTTTCAAAGTGTGATGGATTCATTTAAGTAAAACTTCATAAGGAGCTTTTGCAGCTTGTATTTAAAACGTAGCCGAGCTCGTTTTTTTTTTTCCAGTGGATATTGGTAAAATGTCAATATTTTTCTCTTCAAACATTTGATTTTCTTTTTATGCAACAAGATGAATTTCTGTAATACTTTGTTCTGTTTTTGATATAAATTAAGTACAAAAAAAAAAAAAATCAAATTTGAATGAGAAGTATTTTTTTTCCAGAAAAATCGACATTTTTATTTTGAAAATGACCCTTCTATAACACACACGTGTCAACTTATTCACAGAGCACAGCAATGCTCTCTCACCTCAAACAAATACAGGTAGTGTTTAAACCCCGCGTCACACATTTTGTACGTTGAAAAACGAAGTAGTATATTTGATACAGGTGATGCACAGTTATTAGATTACAATCATGATGTTCACTCGACCTTTACACCGACCCGTAACAATCAAAAGCCAGTTTTATACCACATACGAAAAGTATTGTTTCATACAAAATAGTTCTAAATTCTTATTAATAACAATGGTAGATTTCGAAATCAACAATGAATTATCACATATAAAATCAAATTGCAATGTATGTTGCAAAATGAAATATTCTATGAAGATAAAAACGGACATATTTTCTATTTGATTCAAGCTACATTCAGAGAGTGTAATTTATTACAAGGTCGCTATTTTTGTTATGATTCTGAATCTATTTCTGTAGTATATTGTAAATACCCGGTAGAAGCATTGACATGGCATGATTGGATTAGAAAACTATTTTGGAAAATAAATACTGGATTTTCTTCTGTACTTAAACGAAGTAGCAACTAAACAATAAAAAACATGACTCATTAGTCTAGAAGAGCTGAATCAGGAGTTTCTGAGATGTTTAATTAACTCCTCGTTATATTTTTAGATTATAATGATGTTATCGATCTTCTAGATCTTAATGGGATACGGCGGCCTGATCAGATCCACAACGGATGTAAGAATAAAGCATCGGCAAAATGTTATGTCATTATGTAAATGCCTACCATCTGTAGAGCAAAATCTTTGGACTGAATTCATCTGCCTCGTTATCATTTGATTCTGGGTCAAAGTTTAATACCAATGAGGAGTTTGAATGCCCTTGAAAACTGTGTGATCAGCCAAGATGACCTAGAACAAATGAAAGAAGAGCTTCATGAAACAATGACAAAATTTAGTTCATCATCAGTATTTTTAATTATTTGAATGCAAAATTATCCATTTGGTACGTAACGTGGTCAGGAAATATCTCTGATCTTGTCATAAATTGAACATAATTTATTGAACCAATATCAAAATCATTAGTCACATATACTGAAAATTATGTCACCGATTAAGACAAATTTGTTGATGCATACATGTATATACAATGCGAAATAAGCAATCATATGAAAAATGAATTGAAATGGGAAAAGAATCAACATTTCTGAAACACTGGCTCCGACTACCGAGCGTTTCAATGTAGGACTATACTATTTCCATTCATTAGCAATGCACCTCTTTCTCTATCTTCAGCACGCAAAAGTTCTCAGTTCATTGAATTAAAATATCATTACCACCTTCAATGAGATGAACATTTAAACAATCTAATTCAAACTGAATTCGACATCTAGGTTTTAATTGTTACGCTCTCGTGTGAACCGGGGAGCCTTTTGGATTAGGGTCAGCTTGGTGTATCTAATTGTACTATCTTCGATTTTACAGTTCTTTCCTCTCAAATTGCAAATTATTCTCAAATCACCAGCTCCTATGACATTCTTAGCTACAATGATTGGGCACAGAGTGTACTTATAAACCTATTTAAAATAGGAAAAATCAATTAGGTGTCAACAGAGCAAAACCGTGATATTCAGGACCTGATCAGTCGACGATGACACTTTTGTCAAAACGTCACACTAACGAACGACGAAAAGCGTAGTCCAATTCTCAAAGAGTATTTATAAAAGTATGTACATGCACATCATGTCATTTCATGTTTATAAAACTATAGTACAATATCTATGTGTAAACACAATAAAACGAGGAGTTATTTGGTTCCTAGTGATAATCAAAGCAAAACAAAGTTTGCGATTCAAGACTTTTCCGATATTGTGACAATTTCGAGGACACTACTTGGATTCAATTGATCAATTACATAATACATTCAGAAATGATTTGACGTTCGGTCGTCACGGCACCTCAAAACGAACGTAATTTTGATCGTAATATTTGATCTGTTAATGAGATTCACGACAATGAAAATAACAACACTGATCCATAATGAAGACCAATAAAGTAGAATCTATACCGTCTCTAAACTTTAGTATTGCCGGGAATATTTTATCTATGATTTTTTTTATATAGATTTTACAATACCTTAGTCAGAATCAGAATCAGAAATATCTTATTAAAGTAACATATTACGAAATGTACTTTCAAAAATTACCAAGTATAATATGCAACGTAATGCTACGTCCGTGTTTCCACAACATCTTTATAACTTTTGACTGTCATCTTCTTGTTTGTTTTTTAAATATTGATTTATTCAAATGATTTATCAGTAAGATCATGTGTAAATTTCGTAATTAAATACATATAACAAAGCGATTTGATTTTCATAGCATCCAACATTATTTTGATTGGTACAATTAATAATGCCTTTCATGCCTCTAGATATTATGCAAAGAAATTATCGTCACCGATGTTATTTATCAGAGGTCGTCGTTGAGAGATGCAAAATGTTCCTCTAACAAGCTCATTAAAGAAAACACAAATGTCCATCAAGCACGAAAAACATGATATGCAAATATAATTAGAATGGTAACATTTGCATGAACCCTTCAGCCTTGTTTTTAAAGCTGTTTGAAATAGTTAAAAGATTGCGTTTAACATGTTTCATTCCACTTTATCGTCCACAGAAGTGAAGCGAACACGGCGTTTTCTCCGTGTTCTCTGTTCCCTGTTTGTGTGGTAAAGGGTGGGGGTGTTTACTTAAATGATGTCATACATGTTATAGTTTTAAAACCCAATTCCTAAACAACGGCTGTGAACTTTTGGCATAACTTCGTTGTTTATTGTTGTTTCCGTGTTGTTTCAGCTCATCTTTACAAATCAATTTATATACTTCAATGTAAATTTCATTGGTTTCCACCGAAGTACAAGAGAACTTCGCAAGATCTCAAACTTGATCATGAGCAGGTCGCGTACTGATTGCTGACAGGGATCAACTAAAATAACTATGTTTGAAGTAAGAGATCGACTGTCATTCAATTAAAAGACAGAGGCAACAATAATTCAAATGATTGTTTGATGCGTACAGAATATCGATGCTTTGACCAATAAGTGCTACTACATTTTGATTTAGAATTCTGGATCTTCAGATCGTCGTGGGATGTCTGTTTTATGCTTCTTTATGTCTTTTCACGTTGTAGGCAAATTTAATTGTGAAGAAATTGTTATTGACATGTGTTGTCATCTCCTGCGCATAAACAGGCGACAAGGAATACTATACCACGAATTCTACACGGTCATGTCGACACCTTTTTGAGTTTAAAGAGCAAAATGCACTCTTGGGGGAAAGATGAGCAGGGATGGCATCACAATTTGGAGCGCTAAGTTGCACTATGTAACCCTGCACTAATTACAATAGATCTTTAATGAGGTATTACAGGAGACAGGATTCCCTTTTGATGTGCATTGCGTGGATATTTTATTGGATCAGATTAACTATAATAGCTACATAAGATTGATTTACAAAATTGTTTGACCCCATACTTTGTCTAAGAAAACTATTGAAAAAGTGCAGTGAAAGCTTTTGAAAAATTAACTTTTAATTATCAAAGAAAGGTATAAAAAGGGGAAAATAAAAAGGTTTCTTTATAACTTATTTGATACTGTTCTTTTCTGCAATTCCTTTGATTTCTCTCTTCTTGGATTAAAATTGCTCCATGTTCAATACTCTTGTGTTAACTTTGGCCGCGTTTAATTGTATTATTCCTTTTGATGACTGTCAAGAATGCAATACTTTGAAAAATAGTCGGCGTCAGCATTTTTTTGTTGGTAATATATATTGCTACAAAAATAATACTAATTTTTCATTTTAGTTAAATAATATCTTATTCAATAAATAATTGAATAGGATTAAACATCAGGCTCTCTCCTTGCAGGCAAGGTTATAAATATTATATAAAAAATTTCCGTTTGATACGAAAGTCGTTTTGTAATTTTAATAAACGTTCTGATTAGACGAAGTAAATGTCTCCGTTGCTAATGACGCCGCGGTACTATATCGAACGAAACAGGAAGTATAATTACACGCACCCTATCGCTTATAACGCTATGATAAGAATTGCAGAGAGCGTATAGGTATCTTTCATACCACGATCACTTACTAAAGTATTTTATTACAAAGAACTTAATAATACAAACTATGGTAGTGTACACCATGTAGTGTTCTTTTTAAAATAGGGTGCCGCCACTTTATCCTTATTACATGCAATTATATATGTGCAGTGTGCTACACTCGCATAGTTAAGGAACCTGACGTAACTAAACCAGCGTCTGTATCGATACCTCTTTTTCCTAGTTTAAAAATAATTGATGTAATTTGTGAAGTAATGATTTTCATCATTTTATTGTTATTTTGCTGGAAGGGGGGAGGGGGTATTTTTATTTTTTATTTTTTGCTATGTACAAGCATGAGATAGAATATCCATATCTTTGGGTGAGAACGTAGAAGTGAATGCCTGAGATTGTTTAATCAAAGACGTTTCTGTGACAGCAGATATTGTATGATTATGCAAATAAATGTATGTTATAAATCACGTGTTAGCCATAGAATCGAGGTCGACATAAAAAGTTGTTTGTCACATCAGCTATTAACTCATTTGTGTTGTTATTGGTATGTCAAGGAAATTATTACTGCAGGGCTTTAAATGTTTGCAGAGTGCAAAATCAAAGAAATATATGAAGAAAACAATATTTTCTCCTTTTGTATCAAATTATTTTTTTGTTCTTTTTGGCATGTTAGAGGTCTAAATATAGCAAACCGAGAGACAAACAAAGCAGGTTTTCCATGTCGAATTTCCTTGTCATTACATAGTAATATGACCTTCGGGAGTATTGGCATTGCAATTTGTCCTGCAATATACGTTAAACACGAGATAAACATACACGGAATACTGCAAAGATTTCGCTTATTTATACCTTGTAACAGCCTTTTTTTATCAAAATATTTATTTTGCAGTTTTGTAATCACGACTTAGACCACGTGTTTACAGTTGTCAACCCACTGGTCCTTTGATACCTGTATATATAAATCGATTTTTTCGAGGTTCACAATCAGTAATATATCGCACAATATATAAACGATATTGTGATCGCTAACAGTATTTATAAATGATTTATATGATGGTCATGGAAGATGAAGTACCTGACCATAAATAAGTCATCATTTCTTTTTTTCACTATATATTTCATTCAAAAATGCCCTTTTGAAAAAAACAAAACAAATTATTTCAGCGTTACTTGTAGCTCATTTTTGTAAAGGATATAATCCCAAAACTGTCCATTCTGTGAAGTCAATTTAGTCCCAATTTTCATGATTGTTTTTACCTTTTCACTATAAGTGGACTTTCTTCTATATAAAAGCCTAAAAAGACAAAGGATTGCGTAACAAAAATGTTTTAAATGGATATACTATCGAAAAATACAAAATTGTTTATAGTTTCATTACATAATTTCAAAATGATTTTATCTGTAGGTGTTGCGGTGAAATCACATGTCAAATACAAAACTGAAATTTGACGGCACACATTTTTAAGCAATTTTAGTATTTTGAGGTTGAAAAATTTTCCTTGATAATTTCATAAACTATTCTCATTGATCATGGTATTTCAATTTGCTTAGCATTATCGGAAAAGAAAATTTGAACAATGTTGCATAACAAGTGAAAAAATCATGAAAATTGGGACTAAATTGACCTCACAATAAATTTTACAAAATTTGGTTGTTGTTTTTTTTCTTCAATGAAATATTTAGTGAAAAAAGTGAAATGATGACTCGCTTATGGCCAGGTACTGTATACCAAAACAGTACATGTTTTCCTCGATAAAAGTGATTTGAAATTTCTGATTTAAACTATTGTATTGTCAAATAATTACTGATTTATCCTAAACCTGTGGTTGTGAGAACGTCAGAAATGTTCTTAGACATTTTATTCATATCATTGTACTTTAGAAATGAATCTTGTAATTCTTTTTCTTGATGTCGGTACCATAGTGAAAATTGGACAGATATTTTCATAAATGCGCGTAACGCATTAATGAAAAAGTTTTTCGTCCAATTTTCCCTATGATACCGACATCAAGAAAAGAATTATAAGATTCTTTTCTTATTATTTAATTATCGTTTAGATATTTTAAAACACTGAGTTTAAATAATAAATCATGATTTTGTTTTCAAATTCACACGACGTATCAATACACAACATGAAGCCAAAATCAGGTTTTCCTTGATGCAGAAATGAAACGAATTTTTCAGCCAATCATAATCGCCGTAGTTTCATCAAGATAATACATATTTTAAAAATGATATGTAAGTTACATTTTTGGAGTCCAGTTGCATGATGATTTATAATGAAAAAAAAATATACCGATTGATTATGAAGAAATATATATACTGATTTATTATATTGTGACTAACGTTGCTTTACATGTATTACACACATTACGAGAACAATGGTTTGTACTATATCTTAAAACGTAGAAGGAATTCCTAAGAATATCTTAAAGTTTAAAAGAATGTTAAATTTCATATTAACATTTGTTCTCATTCATGAATACTATGCACTCTTCATATCAAAATAGAGTTAGTAATAAATATTAATATGGCTTAATCTTTATCAAAATCTATATTAGGATTAAATATATCTTCCTTATGAAGTTTTGAATTCGTCGACAGCTAAATAAAATGCAATTACAGTTAATACAAAGATAACAGAACCTAGAGAAATTGAAAAGCTAAACATTTGGTGCGATGGTCCGGTGCAAAGGGGTCAGTATCTAAATTTTAAATGACATTAATTAGTGAGATGCGCTGATCAGAGGGAAACTTAATTGACACCAGTACATGGTTACGTTACACGTGATGCGACATGAATTTGCACATTAAAGAATTTGAAACAGCAAATCAATTAATGTCGAGGATCACCCTCTCTATTGATACATATGTACTTCAGTGCAAAAATGTATTACTCTGTTCAGGAATGTCTTGAAGTTTCTTAGAACTGAATCAAAAGCATTTCAAAGCAGTTCTATAATAAACGTGATTACGAACTGCATATTCTATGGTATGAAAAACTCTCTAAAGGTTATCCAGATATTACACACCTCAAAGCAGTTCTATAATAAACTTGATTACGAACTGCATATTCTATGTTATGAAAAACTCTCTAAAGGTTATCCAGATATTACACACTTCAGAATTTGATATTAAAGACAAAATATTGTACATCAAATACATTTGACATTTTTTTTTTACATGTACATGTATGTATGATAAAACACCTCAAAAGGGCACATTATATTGTGGGTAATAGCAAATTTGTGCTCATTGAAGGATACCTGGTACATATACTCTGAACAATGATAACAAACACCCCCCCCCCCCTCAAAATAGGAAAAATATCCTTAATTTCCTTGAATGTTAAAAAATATCAATCAAAATAGCAGATGTCCAACTTTAAAGACATGCACGAAGTTTTATTAAATCCGATCATCGGTGTTCAAGATATACTCGGGGGAAAATTATGCATACGGACAGACAGACAGTGTGATTCCAGTGTAGCCTTTAAACTTAGTTTTCGGGAGGTATAAGAATGGTCTGAATGATATTTTAAAAAGTCTCCGCCATTGTTCAAATTTCCTCTGTCATGTTTCGGACGTCTGTCTGACCAAAACTTTCATTACGCTTTATCATTTCCCCCTATTAAACCTGGTATTGTGGTATGGATATTTGGTTATCTGAGATGTATTGTCTGAGATGTATTATCTGAGATGTATTGTCTGAGGACTTTCAAAGTTGAAGATCTAGGTCACCTTTTCCCGTTGAGATGTTGTTGATTATAAACACCGGAAGCCAATGATCCACCGGAAGTCAATGATCTACCGAACGAAATTCAGTTCATACCTCCTCCCCGAAAACTTAAATAATAAATTATCATACATAGAAAGTGAAAGAAAACTGTAGAAAACGCTGCAATAGTAACGATTCAGTTGACATTATGATATCGGTCTATACAATCATCACAAATATACTGCGAGTCCTAGTGGAGGTCTCCATCGTATTTGACCTGTTTATCCAATCAGTATAGTCCATTTCATGGAGTAACAAATCTACATATGGATTTCTCACATTACACGGTCTAAGTTCCCATTGTAGAGAGCAAAGTTTTATATTTTTCGCAATTCTAAGATTCTAGGAATGTGTTGTATATAAAGCACAGCAAAATTCACTTTAGTTTATTTGGATACCCTCTTCCGCCCCTTACCCGGGGTTGAACTCACGATCTCCTAGAAGCATGTGACTAGCGAACTAGACCGCTAGACTATCCAGCCAAGAAAAAAAACTCGCTATTGATGACGATGGAATTCTCGCCATGCTGTCACATGAAAATGGAAATGGGATACAGTTATTTAACGTACATTTAAGAGGATCATAGAAGATACACATTGCATTTGAATTTTTTTAATAGACAGCACCGAAATAGCAATGAACTCTTGATAAAACTTAACTGTCCTTTTAAAGCACAGAAAAATCCACTTCATCTTATTTGGATACAGTTTACCCACTTCCGCCCCATCCCGGATTTGAACTTACGACCTGTGCCACCTCGGGTAGGGACGGAAGTGGATTTTTCTTCACTTATGGCAGTTATACTTAATTGAAGAGTTCATTGCTATTTCGGTGCTTTATATGAAAAATATTTCAAATGCAATATATATCTTGTATGTACGTTAAATAACTGTATTCGATTTACATTCTCAACGACCGTGTAGTACATGACAGCATGGCGAGAATTCCATCGTCATCAATAGCAAGTTTTTTGACTTGGCTTGATGGTCGAACGGTCTAGCGGCAAGCAAATTTGGTTCCACAGGTCGTGAGTTCAACATTGATTAGGGGTAGATGTTGGTATCCAAATAAAACAAAGTGATTATTTCTTTGCCTAATATTAAATATTTCTTCGTGTGTGTGTGTGTGTGTGTGTGTGTGTGTGTGTGTGTGTGTGTTTCAAATACACTTAAAGAATTTATAATTAAGAATTGGCGTTAAGTGTAAAATGACTTCACGGATTGAACAACAGAATATGCATAGGTGTGGCCCACAATCAGAATGCGCACAACCCCTGATGGATGGGAGAAGAAAAAACTGTTAATCATTCGCTACTTAAGAATATTAGATATCTATTTGCAGCTTCATTAATCAAAAGGACGGTGAGTGCAGTTGGAGGGGAATGACATTACATTGGTCACAATCAACTGTCCAAATGACGGTGTTATAGTCTACGCCTGTCGACCATGATTCAAGTAAACCGGCTATCATTTCAAACAGTGCAGTCTGCTGGAGAATTCTAAAATAAACATTAATTCATGAAAAGCTTTGTTAATTTTTTCTCCATATGATGACTTCAGTTTTTCTACTGAATACAATGTCATTGCACCATTATTTCCCCCACCTTGTAAATATTTGAGGATTACCACAAGTTAATCAAGGGTCAACGTTAAATATTAGAGTAGCCAAAGAATGTATCAAAGTGGCAGATTCAGGATTTTACGAAAGAAGGTGTGTGTGTCCATGTAAATTACATGTATATAAAAATTGAATACTTCGAAAATTAATGGAACACAAGTGTTTTTCATACTGTTTTATTTTTAATTTTAATACTGTGTGGTTAAGGGGAGCTGGTGCCAAATGAAGGGACGACCCCTTCTGATTCCGCCTATGCAATACTTCACATGTCGCTTTAATTGTAAACACTTTCCCCCTTATCATTCAGGGAAAGGAACGAGAAACACCCGACTCAGTGTACATCAGCTGAGCATTGCTTTATTAGTTCTAAACCCTATTAATATTAATTGATCTGTGATATATTGTCATTTCAAGTGCGATTCAATGTTTCAATAAATTGCAGGTGAAAAATCCTAATCAAATATTATACTCAGCAGAAATATTGGTTTAACATCTGTTTTTATTTTCTGATCTCCAGACCTGAGCTTTATTGGTCAGGAAGTTTAATGCTACAATCACCATTGCGTGAAAGATGAATTTTATATGAGGTATATAATAAGATCTTCGTAATTACATCTTCCAATGTTATTGATAGTTTCCAATACACCCAGTGTGTGGTGTCATACGTTTCGTGATCACCCCGTGGGATTCCGGATTAGAATAGGTCCTCAGTACCTCTTACTTGTCGTTAGAGGTGACTAAATGAGGAGGTCCTTCGGATGAGACCGCAAAAAAACTGAGGTACCGTGTCACAACAGTTATGGCACGATAAAGATCTCTCCCTGCTCAAAGGCCGTAAGCGCCGAGCATAGTCTTAAATTTTGCAGCCTTTCATCGGCTATGGTGACGTCTCCATGTGAGTGAAAAATTCTCTAGTGGGACGTTAACCAATATACAATATTTTGTAATCAGAATTGTTGTTAACCTATAGTACAGTACGTCCGTGCTGATTGTCAACTAATTAATCCATTAATGTATAAAGATAATTATTGCTTCGTTTTCCTTTAAACTAATTTGATACCAGATATTTGTTTCATGTAATTTTATTTCAAACAATATAAGTGTAAAGTTTAAATACAATGACAGTTATAAAAAAAAATATAGAATGTATATGGATCAATTTAGATAAATAAATAAATTAGTTTGACCACTTTTAAAAAGTAGGAAACAATCATGACATTGCGACAAATAAATGACTTTCTATCGCCAGTGTGTTCAGGAGATAGTTTTAGCAAAATTGTATGCACTTTGAGCTTGCAAACTGTATCTCATGCAGCAATGTTCATTGGCTCATTGTGTGCAGAACAATAGTCAGAATCCGCGGCACTATAATCAATTCAGATAATGCCGAATCGCCTCAAATGGTTTTGGATGATGAGGGTCCGACAGCCATTCAGGACACGTTGGACGTTGTCAGTGTCAATTGCACATGTGTAGTAGTATTCACAACTGTGCTCATCATGCCAGTCCTTGTTATGTTGAGTAATTCGCTTTTTTAAATTCAGTTCTCCTTTCACGATTCTCTGGAAAAGAAATATTTTTCATGTAGAAAAATCAAAATGGTATATGAAACAAACGTCTACGTTATCTTTCTGTGTTACATGTACGAACTTATCTTAAATACAAATTACACGACAAGTTTGGTGACAGTTACTGCTTACCATAAAGAGATGTTTTATGTAAACAGCTGTTTTGATAGTGTCTGGATGGACATCAGTTCGTGCTGCTCTTGATTTTTTCCGAAGGTCATTGTCTAAACTTGGAAAAGCCTCCAGGAACTGATTCCTCTCCATCTCTGACGGCGTAAACTGGTCAAAATCCGGAAACACATCCGGGTACATTTTAGTGAGTTCAGCAATATCGCGTCCTCGGGCAATCTTTTCCGCCAAAACATCAATTTTGTTGATGAAGAGGAGTACTGACACGTATTTCAGAAATCGATTGTTCCAGACTTGGTCAAAGTTCTCTAAGGCTTCCAGAAGTCTGTTCTTTGTTGGATCTTCACGAAGTGTTTGGTCGAAACTGCTACAATCCACAACGAAGAGAATGGCTGTCACACTGTCAAACACTTGGATCCACTTTTTTCTTTCTCCTTGTTGTCCTCCAACATCGTAAACGTTAAACTTCACTTGGTGACCTCCATCGGGAACATCGAATTCAATATTTTGGATTGACGTCGTTACACTTCGACACCTAAGAATGTCTTGATCGGAAGGAACATAGGCGGGACTTCTTATTTCATGAAGTTTGTCCAGAAAACTGAAAGTAAACACGAGATTCGTAAACGAAATGTGCTTGTATTGATTAAAAATAAACTTGTATGAGGTGAAAGTATACTTATGATATAATTTGATTGATAAAATCTTCCTTACTATTTAGCACAGTCTATCAGGTGGAACTCGTGTGATCTACTGTAACATTTCTGGACTCCTGGGTCTTCCCACAACGTTTCACAATGGTCGAGGAATTCCTATTAAAAGTTTGAATACATCACTTAGCAATTCGTATCAACCATCCTCCCAGCTATATCAGATTATCGCTATAATTTGATTTGTCTCTTATCCACAAATGCAAACTTACATTTGTTCTGTGAATGTCTGGATTTCCTGCTTCTTTCAATATGAATTCTCGGCTTTTCCCGCTTTCTTCCTTTTCCAAAGGAATATCCAACTGATGCATGGCTGATAGTAAAACAACAATGGATTCTTTGATATTCTTTCTGATATCATAGATTTTCTCCACTCGTTCTCTGAAAAAGTAATTATTTTACTTCAAAGAAGTGTTCGACTTCAAAATAAGAATGAACATTTGATCAATATGGAAAAGAAAATGCTGGAAATTCGATATAAAGACACAGCGAGTTGGTAGGATTAGAGCGACCACAAGATAATGGATTACAAGTTACCTCATATCAAATCCATTGATGTGAATAATCCTCATCTGTTTTGTGATGGTGGTCTTGCCGGATTCGCCTGTACCTATAAAAAGTTCACAGTGATTGATTCGTAAAACTTAAATTTTTGTTTAAGTTGACTAATATCATAATGTAAACAATTCTTCAAATTAATATGTACATTGTATATACAGTGTACAATTAAAATATTTTTTTTATACAAAATGCAATGAAAGTTGTAAATCAGAAGGGGTCACAATAACTCAATTATCCTAGACACAATCGTTATTTATCGTTACAGATTGTGAACCCAAAGATTTCTTGAAAGAGACAGGATGAGACCTAATTCTTACCTAGCAGCAAAATTTTCAGGCGCTTCAGTTCCTCCTTCTGGTGGTGTTTCAGCAGTCGGCTGATTTGCTTGTTCCTCTGTTTTGCCTTCTTGGCCTCCTCTACTGACTGGTAACAACTGAACTTGTCCTCACACGCTGAACCAAAACAAGACATGGCTCTATCATGCATTATGATAATATTTGACTGTCACTGGAAAGTTTCCTCAACTCATCAACATACCGACTGGTCTTTTCTATGTCCTACATCGCAGATTTATACATTGACGATGCAATTTCAAGAATGTATTTAATTCTCCAAAGTATTCAACTGTTTGTTAATGTTATCTATATATCTCAAAAGTGCACTGATATAAACGTCTCTTATTTACTTGGGATATTTGCACACGGTATTATACAGTAAACACTTCGTCTGAACTACAAATCCTCAATGCACGAATAATGTTTGTGTTTCAGTGTTAGAAAACAATGTGTTTCGTTTGTCGTTTTTCACTAGACACGTCCCCTCGCTGGCATTGATCTTGTTAAACTGACTTCACGCCGTGTTGACGAGCCTTATATAGCCAGCCTATTTCAATATGTCAGCTTTGGTTGTAAAATAAATTATGCGTGCACCTCCCATTAGCTTTCTTGTTTTAAGGTAATAAATTTATCATAGTGTATGATTAACACGGACAGCAAACTTCGGTAGAATAGTAATTTGATCCATGAATATCACCTGTTGTTTTTATTTAAAGAATTGATCACACTTCAGTGTCAAATATAGCAAACAACTTGATAATCTTTGATAAATGAACATGTATATCCTTGAAATTGTGACGTCATAAAAAGATATATGTTAATCCTCATATGTAATACACCTACAAATGCTTGTAACCTCAACATCAAACGAAAAAAGAAAGAGGCGAAAACACGAAATATGTTTTTGAGTTCTTATTTTGGTAGGTTAGAAGACGTCAACTAAAATTCGGATATGCGTATGATTTCATGATATGGTCAGTAAGTGTCGACATGGCTGGTGGAGGAGTGTTTAGAATTCGTGACCTAGATGTAAAATAGTGTATGAGTCTACTGAAGGATGAGCTACCTGGATACGAAATATACCAATAAGTTGGTCAGGAACACTCGTATTGCAGGGCACAGGTGTTTCAGAACGGCCGACTAGCACAGGTATGACAAAACAATGCTAGGTGTGGAACTCTCTGGACTGCACTATGACATAATTTCTTCCGAAGACTTCTCATTAGGAATGCAATGGTGTATTATTGAAGAATGATAATCACTCGAATGATAGAAATATGTTTATATTATGAGGGAGACATTTCCCAAACAATAAAAAAGTTACGAAACGCTAAGTCTTTTAGTTCATCTAGAAAGTGATTAATATATATCAATCATATCACTTCAAATGTTTTAGTTTTCTAACAAAGGTGATATATATTGTACTTAGAAATCAGGTGTAAGGATTTTGTGAAAACCAATTTTCATATCTTTAAAGTTGATAACTTACACATATTTCTTTATAATTGCAATGACAGAAATCAAACTTAATAAATTCAAAATCGATTGTGTAATATTGAAGTTAGATTTGCTGAAATTTGAAATTCAAGTATTGTCAATAAACAAGGAGTTGTAACAAATGACCGCCGTCGTTCGTCTTTGGCAGAAAGAGATGGAATTCTTGTTTTTCTCCATGAGATGACACTCTTAAGTCGATCTGATCAAAAGGTAAAATTGAGACTTTCTGTTTGGTACACGGGGGTATATCATTTTCTCCATGTATATACGTTATACATATCTTAAAAAGACAATTCCTATAGTTGTCTAATATAAGAATCGCGGAACTCGAAGTTTGATAAGAACTGATGTACAAGACACGACAGAAATTATTAATAGAAATATATCAATGTTAGCTGGAAAAAAAAAACCCCGGGTTTTCCCGTTTGTTCAATAAACCTACGGTGGGTATCGAAATGTGAAACAGGTGTGGTAATGAGCGATTGGCTGATGATGTGCGACACTCCGGGATTTTCAAGGGATCGACTGTTACTCTATCGGAAGAAATAGTCCCGGAATGTGACATGACAAAACATTTTTTTTAGAAGCTGGATTTTTTTAGCAGTTGCATTGTAAGTCGTGTCCATCACAGACAACCCTTAATGACATGAGAGACGACAAACTGCATTCTTGCATGCTTTACTCTAATAATGTAAAAATAAAATACTGGAAAAGCAGCGTTTGATTACAAACTGTAGTGACCAATCAACTTAGTCATATAAATGTAGCATGGATAATACAATTTTCATCAATATGTACGAAGGAGCGGTATGCAATAAATTGTCGGAATGGCTGCACGGAGGACAACTCTTGCAAAACGATTCGTACATACATGTAGGTATTTGCGGAAAGTTAATCGTTTTGGAATCTTTATGTTATCAATAAATATTTGGTGGGTTTTTTTAAAGATCAAAGTTGGCACTATCACCATATTTTTGTAGAGACTGGAAGTGGTATGTGTAATTTAAAGAGAGATTTAATATGTACATTGTAAAACATTAAATTGCCACTATACCTAACAGTGAAAATAACGAACAGTGATTAATTTCATAAATCCTATAAATACAACTCTGGGAGACGGGCAAACATGGACACCTGGACACACCAGAGCTGGGATCAGCTGCCTGAGAGGAGTGAGCATCCTTGTTAACCGGTCACACCAGCCCTGAGCCCTATATCTCGATGGAATAATCCGTAGTTAAAATCGGTATGTAAAGAATGGCATGCCAATTGGTCTGAAACATGTTACACAGCATTCAATCTAATCACAGGTTGTACTTAAATAAGAACATTATAACGACCATAGTTTGCAAAATGTTGATTTTAATCGAGATTGTTGAAACCAATGTATGATACGTGTCAGTAGCTTGCCTCGGTTTGAAATTGATCATTTGCAGAACATACTCTCGCGAATCGAAAAACCATATGTACATGTAGGTGAGAATGTAATATTGCTAAATACGAGAGGATGACGACGGGGAAGCTTGAGTCATCCAATTTGTCATAAAGTTGAGTTGTTAGTTTACCGTTAACGTTTACGTTCAGTAAAATATCAAAATAGGAAGCAGATGTTTTATTTTGAGTTGACTTAGATACTTGTATATTGCATGAACGAAACTGAATATTGTTAATAGATAAAACGTCGCCGATGTTTCTAAAGGACAAGTTGAGTTGAAGGCCACATTAAGAATGTAAACCTTATCATTGATGGGGTATGATGACTTCGATGATTAATTCAATTACAGTGCTAATGCATTAATGCATCATTATCTTACTACCATGTTTTATTTGAAGTCTTTCTATTGTTTTATCATTTACTTTATAGCTTTTGCAGGTCTTTTATTGATATATTGTCATTGATTATTAGCACAAACATTGTACAGCGCATAGAGACTATATGTAATTTTGCGCTTTATAAATGAATAGAATAATAATAAGTAGTAGAGAATACTATATGTATACACACATAGAGACAAACACAAACTATCTTATTCCTTGTTTTGGGGGAGGGAGTCTTATCCTGTCCTGTGTACCTTAAACTATCGTCTGAGCACTCTCATCTCCATCCCTGTTAGTTTAGTCTATATATCTATACACATGCTGAACACCAAAGCAAAGCATAACTCATAGACTTAAAAGTATTCGAGAGGAAACAACAGTAAAATGCTGCAGAATTCATCATCTTACCTAGCAATATTATATAAGTTTTATTCTTACAATGAAACGTTTTTCTATTTATGTCTTTAAGAATGGTGTGTCTCATGAGATCATTTGTACACAGTTACTGATATCTATAGGACCGATGTCATTTCTTGGATTATACAGTTACATCTATATGTATGTGGCACGATAAAGATCTCTTCCTGCTCAATGGCCATAAGCGCCGAGCCTAGGCCTAAATTTTACAACCCTTCACCGGCAATGGAAACGTCTCCATATGAGAGAAAGATTCTCGAGAGGGACATTAAACAAAATACAATCAATCAATCACTGATTACAAGTGTGCCATCAAATTTCAATCAAACATTTCGGTTGAGCATCACTGAAGAGACATTATTTGTCGAAATGTGCATCTGGTGCATCAAAATTGGTACCGTATAAGTTTTACATAGAATAGTATACAAGCAATGGTTTTCCAATCTGGCGTGTTTGCTGCATACTCTTGTTGAATTTTTCAAAGGTTAACGTGGTATGGTGCAGTGGACTGGTGGATTATTAAATTAATCATTAAATGAATACTCAGTAAACATAACCTTTCATTTATTTGTTCGAAAAGAAGCTTTTGGATGGTGAATTCTACTGACATAATGGGCACCGTTATTACCAAAATGCGACATTTCACGTGCGCACCAGAGAGTGCATTATTTGATATCACGTGTTATTCACGTGAAAGAAAAAGTTGTTTATAAATCACTTTTTCGCTCTACAATGAATCCTTTAAAATGTCAGAATTCTGGAAAATATGATTGTTGTGTCGATAAAGAGATAATAAAATGAAACACTAGAACTTTGTATTTTTGATTAACATTTCGTAGACATTGCACAATGCTGACATGTCATAGCTTCCTTGATTCAAATCAAAACATATACACAGACTCGTTCGAGGTAATTCATTAACAGAGATACTTGGAATCTCTCCATGACAAACAGATGATAGGTATATTTGAGTATACGTTGGAGTATAAGAATGGGGATGTCTATGCCTTCGTGGCGTATAGGTGTTGCATTAAAGTGTTCTATTCATCTTACTCACACCTCTCTATAATACATGTAAAATGTTTGCTTATTATTTATCCATTAAACCCACTGCCGTATCTTTTTCTCAGCGGAAGACCCGGGACTTTACAAAGGGGTGTCTATAAATCAAAATAAAAAGATTTTAAAAAAGAAATCTTAAAGTTAAATAATTGGAAAATGGACAATAAATGGAACACACTTTAGAGGTATGACACTGTGGGCCGTGGAGCCAATGGTTTCACGAGATTTTATACTGTAAGATTAATAAGGGATCAGATCAAATGGGGGGGGGGGGGGGGGGGGGGGGCTGCCACCTAAATCCGTCTATGCTTCTCGATGAAACCACTATGATGAAATGGATAATGATGTAAACTTCATACGTAAAACATTTGAATCTTCAAATCTTGAAAATGGTGACCTCTAGAAATGATGTATACCCCCACTACTTACATGTGCTTAGAAAATAAATGGACACAATGATAAATGCTAGATTTAGTTTAGTACTTTAGGCATATATTTCATGAGTTGTATGATATTATAGTCTAGTTCACACAATCCATATACAGGTTTCTCACGACAAAAATTACATTTGTAACAAACGTAGATATACATTGTTGTGTACTTACTACAAGGTCACAACAGTGTGGCCTTTGTGATTAACTGCATCATATTTCTTTTTATTTTACTTTATTTATTTAGTTAATTATTTTTACTTTTAGTTTGTTGTTTAACAAGAAAGACCATCACTATAGAAACGGCACCAGTTGTAGGTCAAGTGTCATTCCCCAAAGATAGGTCTGTTGGGTAGTCTATCTTAATTTCGACCTATGCATGATACTGAATGCCGTAACAGGGAGGGTTCTACATCGTGTAAACGCTTAAAATGACAAGAGATCTCTGCTACCGCGTGAACCCTGAGGTCCACGTAGAAAATACATAAGCGAGGTTAAATCGGATGGTATGGGGAAAGTCAGCTTGCGCATGCACAACGTCACCGGAGCCAATCGGAAGTTTTTCTTTTTCTCGACGGAAAAGACAGCGATCTCTTGATTGCACCAGGAGTTAAATAACCACAGAGTGGAACCTAACAGGGTAGCACGTGGCCATTCGCTCGAAAGGGGGGGGGGGGGGGGGTATCAGCTTGCGCATGTACAAATACATGTTTATCAAAATCGACAATTGTCCAGAAATAATCAAAATAATTATGGTTTGTGAAAAAACATGTTTTCGTGATCTTAATATATATACTAAATGATTAATTGATGTTATTGAGTCTAATTTATTCATTGTAAATATAGTTACACAACGACATATTCACTTAAGCAACGTTCAACACAGAAAGTAAGATATTCATATTTTTCATTTGTGAAGTTGCACTGGGATTTTGAAATGAAAAACGATAATCAAGTTGTGATCATTAATATTTTGTTGCCATATTTATAGAATTGGATTAAAGAATTTAAAATCTAGACCCGATGGTGTCCCCTGATGACTCTTAATTCTGAGCTCGAGGTTAAAGGTCAAAGCTACAAATATGTCATATCCATTAGGTCTATATATCAGCTCTGGCAATTAGACTTGTTAAAAATCTGTTTTATAGCACATTTTTACTTCAACCTAGAATATTAATTTTCTGCTAGAAAGACATGCCTGTGGTCCACGTATTGTGCACAGTCCTATTTTAAAGGATAGTAACTTAATTGTTAATGTCATATGCTAGAGATCCGAGACTTTCAATGCCGGGCTCTTGGCGTAGGAACAGCCATTACCTATGTTAACGTCTTGAGTTTAAAGGGTTCATCGGGATCGGAATTCGAACCCGGAACTTTCCCGTTTGCGAAGCGAGCGCCCTAAACATGCAGCTGAATGTTTAGTACAAGAGTACTTGTATCTCTGTGTGACACTGAAACCTTTCCTAAATCGAACTATATTTGGACATTGACCTTGAGAAAGAAACAAAAACTTCCTTTCTGTGTATACGCATTTGTCACTACTGTTGTTTTTACACAACGATAAAAACATGACCATGGTCAAACAATGTAACACACATAGCAGATTAAGTGTCACGATGATTGAAGAAAGTCCGTGTAGTCAGTTACAAGGATTAGATTTCTTTTTATACACAATACAGAGGAAGTCCTAATCTACCCTTGTAAATGTGTACACACATTAGCAAGTGAATTTCATTATTAATCATGACGATCACTTAAAAGTCAACAAAGTCTTGTTTATGTATTTATTTGGACTCTATTAATCACATTAGATTTTTGATAACATTTCTAAATCTGTCCTTGGTGATTATATAACCAAAAGTAATATCAGACAGAAATACAACCAGCTTTTCGACCGAATTCGTGACTATATGTATTCTTGTATAAAATACTAATGCTTTTCAAAAAGACAGTCATTGATTTCCTTTTTTATATTTCAGTAATGTCACCGTGTGTCATTATAAGACAATACTTTGAATGTCAATGTTAATTTTAACTAATGTTTACCGGACTTAAGTAGGATGTCAAGACGTTCGTCAAAACAAAGCTACTAAGTTGCACATTACCCTCTGCTATGCAAGTAATAAAACTAGATGTACCCACCTTATGTGTGGAAAATCTTATTTGTAATAAGTATACTTTCATGTAACAACAATAATAATTTTAAAAAAATAAATAAATCACCAAACATTAGTATTGCCCATTTCAATGCGTATAAAAGAGCAATTTGATTTATATAGCAATCACTGTATTATTGATGAAAACGACCAGTGCAAAACAATATTGTATTATCAGGTAATGTTATAAATCAGACGGTAGGTACTTAAAATGTTTGAAAGATAAGTTAGAATCTGGCCGTACGATGTTCACGGTAGATCGAATGTCGTCTTATCGATAGGAGGAATGTGCATCACGTCACTCAAAATTCACGTGTCAACTTAACGGATTAAACTAATACGTTAATCGTTTCAACAGATACTCTAATTATTCGACTTGGCTTGTCATTAGTTTTGAAAAATGCACAGACAGTTGTTATGAACACAATTTGCTAAGAGTGCATTTTCAAATTTCAATTAACCTTGCGCATACCGAATAATTGGAATGTTTTGAAGTAATTAGAGATGTTATAAAATCCTTTTTATGATTACAAACTTAGCCCTACCAGTCTCGACGCGAAAGTCTAGGAAGGGGTGAGGCTTTCATCCCACACGATGGACTGACAGACTGAAAAATGAGGACATAAATTACTACATACACCTGGATGATGTCCATTTAAATAAATTGGAACGTTATTGAAACTGTATATTAAATGTAAATACATATTCAGATTGTGCTATGTTGCTACCTGTCCATTAAGGAAGCCATAATTAATTTCTGGAGTTGTTAGTCTATGAATATTTGATAATATTATCATTGTATGATAGAAAATAACTACATCCGCATTATTTTCTACAATAAAACCAAATGTGTAAACATTTCATATCGCGGTAGACGAAATTTTTCTAATTCATTTTTTAAAAAATAAGTTTCATTTATCATTGAAATGTATATCTCCCGTCAAATTACTACAAATTCTGTCTTAACTGAAGAAAAACACATCTTAGTAATCCAGTGCATGCTAATTTTGACTGCTTGATCAACATATATAGCTCACGATGGGAGTCTGTAGTGCATTGGGAATGAGGTATATTTATAGTAGAGACATTGAGTTCTTCAAACAGGAGTGAAGGTATATGTTAGAATCACGAAGGTCAAAGCAAAATCAGCCTCACAGAAGAAGAGATCTGACGGGTGAAAAAAGAAGAGAAGAATATTTGCATTTGAGTAACTTGAAGGAAAGTATATGTTTAATGTAAAAATTATTGTAGAAAGAAAAATCACACCAATCCCGGTTATTGCGAGGTTTTACACGAATAAGCTAAATACAGCAATAAAATGCTATCAAATGCCAGATGAAATCGAGCAATAAAGTTTGTTTTGATGTTTTATTATTGAATTTACGATTATTTAAGGACTACTTTGAACGTGTTATTTATTTATAATTTTGTATTACTATATTCAACGAAGAGCCTATTGTTAGTCTACGACCACTGATTACGGTTCACCAACACATTCATTACATCTACTGACATGCATATTTGATAACACTCATACCTATAAACAGAACAATGCTTTTATTGCAAGCAGGCAACACCTGTGCACTACAAAACTGATTTTATAATTTCACCAACCAGTAGAGACATTTTGATATGTTTTTAGAAAAGAAAATTGCGAATAATTTTTAAAATCATGAAATGCTCGACTTTACCCACCTAAAACTTTTCAATATGGCAACACCTTTGACCAATGAAACTTAAATCAAGACGTTATTCAGTAATATGTTTTGCAGTAAAGCGGGAAGTAGTGCGGGGGAGTGACATCACAGTGTCATAAAAGTATTTACATCTCTGTCTTTTTGTGGTCTAACGGATGCAAATATAGTTAGGTAATTACTTCGCTACTGCTTTCCCTTGATAAGGTAGTGCCACAGACCACTCATTAACCTACAGCTAAATCATGTGGGGTTTTATGGGCCAAAGCCGGCCCCAGCATTTCATACAATATAACAACCTTGTGACTTTGTCATCATTTTCCCCACTTATCATTAGTCTCTTGTACATATAATACGAAAACCTATTAGGATAATTTCAAACAACAGTAAATTTTTCAAAGGCGTTATAACGTGAAAGAGAGGCGTAATGTCGCGAATCAGAGGCGTTATAACGCGAAAGAGAGGCTTAGCATCGCGAATCCGAGGCGTTATAACTAAAACACACCGCGGAAAGGCATCATAAAGAATATTTAAAAGGCGAACTAACAGGTATCAAAGGCGTTATAACGTGAAATAGAAAGACTTTATAATGCAAACGTCAAGCATAATAACGAGAAAGAAAGGCGCAATAACGCGAATAAAACGCGCTATAACGCGAAACAAGAGCGCTATGAAGCAGATTGAAACTGCGTAATAACACCAACAAAGGCATAAAATAACCGACTTCCTTGCAGATCCCTTTCGCATTTCATGTAGAAGGTTTGATCTTAGATTATCAAGATATATAAAAAGGGGCACTAACTATGTATGTAGAGTGAGTGAGAGTGTGCCTTGTATGGGGACATGTTTCCTTTGATTTGAACATATTTTATTGTATAATACACACATGGATCGGATACAAGTTCTTTCAGCTTAATGATCCTCTTCAATATACTTGTTTAAATACAATGTATTTATAAAATAAAAGACTGTCATGCAAACATTTTAGAAGAATTCAACTATATTTTGAGAATTATGTATGCTATCAAAACCTCAAAGAATCTCGAATGTACTTTTGTACAGAGTAAAAAAAAATTCTATCCGAATCGTCTGCTATTGTATCGTTTTCCAAGCAGTGACTACCTAAATTAAAAAAAAAAACAACCTTAATTATTATCATTTTACATGTAAAATGAAACAAGAGGCCCATGGGCCACATCGCTCACCTGAGTCACCTTGGTCCATATCAGAAGATTTTCCATATCTATTTGCATGTAACACCGTAGTCCCTATTATGGCCCCAAACCTTCCCTTGGAGGCCATGGTTTTTGCAAACTTGAATCTACACTATGTCAGAAAGCTTTCATGTAAATGTGAACTTCTTTGGCCCAATGGTTCTTGAGAAGAAGATTTTTAAAGATTTTTCCTATATATTTGTATGTAAAACTTTGATCCCCTATTGTGGCCCCATCCTACCCCAGGGGGGGGGGCATGCTTTTAACAAACCTGAATCTGCACTATATCAGAAAGCTTTCATATAAATCTCAGCTTTTCTGGCTTAGTGGTTCTGGGAAGAAGATTTTTAAAGATTTGTCCTATATATTTGTATGTAAAACTTTGACCCCCTATTGTGGCCCCATCCGACCCCCGGGGGCCATGATCTTAACAATTTATAATCTGCACTATATCAGGAAGCTTTCATATAAACCTCAGCTTTTCTGGCTCATTGGTTCTTGAGAAGAAGATTTTAAAAGATTTTTCCTATAAATTTGTATGTAAAACTTTGATGCCCCCTTGAGGCCCCATCCAATCCCCGGGGTCCATGATTTTAACAAACTTGAATCTGCACTATATAAAAAACAAAACAAACAACAACAACAAATAAAAAACTTTGACCCTCTATTGTGGCCCCATCCGATCCCCGGGGGCCATGATTTTAACAATTTAGAATCTGTACTATATCAGGAAGCTTTCATATAAATCTCAGCTTTTCTGGCTTAGTGGTTCTTGAGAAGAAGATTTTTAAAGATTTTCCCTATATATTTGTATGTAAAACTTTGATCCCCTATTGTGGCCCCATCCGACCCCTGGGGGCCATGATTTTAACAATTTAGAATCTGTACTATATCAGGAAGCTTTCATATAAATCTCAGCTTTTCTGGCTTAGTGGTTCTTGAGAAGAAGATTTTTAAAGATTTTCCCTATATATTTGTATGTAAAACTTTGATCCCCTATTGTGGCCCCATCCGACCCCTGGGGGCCATGATTTTAACAATTTAGAATTTGCATTATATAAGGAAGCTTTCATATAAATTTCATCTTTTCTGGCCCAGTGGTTCTTGAGAAGAAGATTTTTTAATGACCCTACCCTATTTTTACCTTTTCTTGATTATCTCCCCTTGGAAGGTGGCCTGGCCCTTTATTTTAACAATTTAAAATTCCCTTTACCTAAGGATATTTTGTGCCAACTTTGGTTGAAATTGGCCCAGTGGTTGTTGAGAAGAAGTTGAAAATGTGAAAAGTTTACAGACGGACGGACAGACGGACGGACGTCGGAATACGGGTGATCAGAAAAGCTCACTTGAGCTTTCAGCTCAGGTGAGCTTAAAATGTGGTTATCTATACGAAATGCATGACAAGGAGTTTTTCTTTCATATAGCTAGTTAATTTAATAGCCCTTCATACTAAAATACGAGGAATGGATTGGAGTATTCTAGTTACATGTTCTGCCAAGTCCCCACCCCCTTTCCCCCCATGTAACACCTTATTAAGGTCGGATCCACGACACTCCCAATTTTGAATACATGTACCTGTAATTGACACGGAGCCGACATTTTCCTCAAGTGATAGACAAAGAATATATAATTATCTGTATACAACGCACATGTACATATGAATAAACAAACTGTTGATTTATTTTGTTTGATTTTTTGGCGACCGTGCCTAGGAGTCACGGGAGCATAGTGATTTTATTGGAAAGTACTCATGGATACGCGGTACATTCTCGGGATTGGAAGGTCCAGTTTGATTTGAACAATAGCTTGATTTTATTATGAGTAAGAAATATAGCATAACTAATATATATGTATCTAATTCATTTATTGTTTGTTTGGATGCCATTACCTCCCTTTGTCACTCTCTCATCATTATCTTTATTTACGTTAGTACGGTTTAATGTTAACGTTATCACGTCCGTTTATTCTCGATACAACGCTTTTGATTCACGATGTTACACCTTTAAAATCCGCGAAATAAAACCATTATAACACGAAAGAAAGGCGTGATAGGCTTTAGAAAGCGAATCAAAGAGATTATGACGCGAAAAAAAAAAGGTGTACTGAGGCGGATCCTGTGATGGTGTGGTACTTAAGTTTTGAAATAATCCTAATAGACTTTCGTAAATATACTTGTCAACCCTAAAGAATTTTCTCAATTTATACAAGATACGTCTTTATGCAAGAATGTTGAAATATGCTGAAAATATGGTAGATTTTGGTACCCAACAACTGTGCAATTAAAGGGAAGGGCAACCCTAACCACATTGTTGCTTTTATGAATGATATGACTTACTGATGTCGTAAATGACAGACTTTAACAACAAAAATCTTTGCTTAATAATTAAATCAATATTAATCTATCTTATATATCAAATTACCCGCCGCTAAGAGAACGGCCATTGAAGTTAATTTATGACGTCACACCGTCGGTTCCGGTTTATTTCATCAGTAGCACTGTAACATGACAAGTCATCACGAACAGTGAATTTGGAGCCGTATAGATTTGAGCCCGTTCCTTCGCAAAAAGAAATAAAGAAAAGAAGACGTTCAGTCGAGTCGCAGACCAGGCAGACGGTACTTGTTTCTTCATGCAAATGTCTCGAACCTTAACTTGTCATTACGCAAATGATGGATCCACAGTTTACATGGTATTTTCTTTTCAGATGATTTGGTTGGGTCAGGAATTTCGAGAAAAAAAATAAACTTTTTTCACATCTCCCCTTCGCATTAGTATAATTAACTGCTTGACAGGAAGGCATCCACCTATTTACAATGTATTCGTAAAATATATCACATGCACATTTTTGATGATCTTAGAATCTCATCAAAACAGGAACAGACGGTGTGACGTCAAAATTATTGATTTTTGTGGTCTTGAATACAAAAGAGTTCCGCATCATGGCAGCCTCTATAGATAGCCGGAGTTTAAATTTTAATGTTTTCAATTTAGTACTGAAGCTTATCTAGGCCGTACATCAACAAAATATTATGACAAATCATTATCATATAATTAATCCTATTATTTATCATGTAAAATTATTTTAGGTGGCCTTTCCCTTTAACTATCACACCACTGCAGGACCAGAATGATATTTTGCTACATTATCGAGCTTGTAGTGGTTTACAAAATTAGGCAATCGCAATGCTAAATTTCAACAAAACGTTTCACAACATTGTGCCAGAAGTATGACAATACCAAATTTAAAAACGTTAAATTTCGGAACACATTGTGAGCTTTTGCAATCCCATTACTGCTCGCAATAATGCGTATGAAATTGTAAAAATAAAACACTGAAAATTTCTAATACGTAATATTAATTCCATGGATCGACACCCTAACACCATCTTCGCAAGCCTAGTGTCCGATTTGCTTACTAGGACACTTGGCTTGCGAAGATGCCCCAACACAAGAATATCAAAACGCACGTTACCCACAAATCTCAATTTAATACTATTTCTTACATGTATAAATGTATCCTGCATCTTTATACCTAAAGTGTTTATGAACAGCATCGAAAATTAATAAAAAGGCATTTGTGCAATTGTTTGGATGCCTCCAATATATGTTATATTTTATGTATATCCATGTGCTCCCATAAGATGTACATTTGTATTTAGGAGGTATGCTACACCAGAGGAATTTGATATGGATGAAAAATGGAGGATATGTACAATAATATTTTGAAATTGAAAACTTTCAAATTTACTTTATCTAGTCAAAAAATGCAGTTTTAGTAGAAAGCAATCTGAATTATTTTTAAACCCCTGCTGGAATTGAACCCGCTATCTACAGTTCAGCAGTTGTGCTAACCTACTGAGCTAAGCAATAAAATTTGAAATGAATAGACAAATATTGCTGATATTTATTTTTTCATCCATGTTTTAAAAGGAAGTCAGCCATTATGACGATGTAGAGTACCTCCTTAAATAAATGCATCTAAATTTCTAGTCGGTGTTAGGGGTATCACACTTTCATTTGACACCCATGTACATATTTCAAACTGTAGTGTTTATTAGCCCCCCCCCCCCCCCCCCTTAATTGTTAGTTATATTTTAACAATACTCTATGTCATTCAAATAAATGACATAATCGACAAAACTGCATTACTGTGCTGTGATATTTTATAGCTGCTTTATTCTGGCTTGTTTTCTCGTTGGAGGCATAAAAAGCATTTGTTGACTCCCAGGACGGATATAAATATTGATCATTTTGAACATATCGTTTTACAATTTGTCTACCTATTCCAATTATATGAGAACGAAAAATCATCGATCGTTTGCATTCCTTTTCTTTTTAAAACACTGCACAATGCAGTTACAGTTAAAGAATTACTAGGATTTTAACGTAAATAATGTGACAATAACGCCAAACATTTGATCGCACTATGATTTAATTCGTAAACTATCAACATAGATCCACTCCATTGCCCGGAATGGGGACAATAGCGTACAGTACAGCAGTCCAGTCGAGCTAGCCTGTTGGGGATTAAATGACACGGAGTACTTCTTTGACAGTACATGAAGACCTTCTTTCAAGTCCTGTATTTCTATCTCTGACGCCTGCCAAAGGACCGTGTTTCCTATGGACTGATCTGGATTAAGATAAATTCGACGTCCTCGCTTGGTGTATCTCAGCCGTGCGGTATCGGAGGAGTTGCGAAAAGCGGCTAGTACGCTCAGCTGCAAAATCACAATGGAGAAATTTATATGTTGTTATCTTTCAAACCTTGCATTCCTACAGAAAAAATAACTACTCCAGAAAAGCCTTGTAATCGTACTGATTTTAGCGATGATCGCGTTCAGTGTTTCTTTTATTCCACTATGCGCGAGGTTGGTGCATTGCGCTAATTAGAAATTAATAAAATCCCTGATGAATACCTCGTTTATATCTTTGCATGTTAAATTTCCCGCGAAGTATTGTCCTGCTGGAAATGCATTCCTTGCTCTGTCTTGAGTGACCAGTTTGGCTTGTATTTGTATAGGTGACAAAGGGTCAAGTGTGACGTCAAAGGGGTCGAAAGGGTATGTAATATGAGAGTAGGTCACGATGTTTAATGCCGAATTCTGTACCTCTGTCTTGGGGGACAGGAATTCAAACTGAACTACTTGACCAACCTCTGTTCCTTTGACCTTTGAGAAAGAGAGATGAAAAGTTAATAATGAATACCGTTTTTCCCTGATCGCGAGAATCTCTGCGATATTAATAGTTTCTGATTATCAAACCATCAATTACTGAACAGGAAGAACATATATTCGCAGCCTCAGGTGTTACTAAGAAGCATGTAAACAACCGTTCTCCATGGAGCGATAAAATTCAACGTAAAGCACGTGTATTATTGCTTATGGAGTGCTGTAATGTTTATATTGTCGCAATACTTGTTTTAGTCTGAAATATCGACCCGTATTTCATGGAACTTAAACAAGCTATATTTGCGATAGTAAACTGTATTCCAATAATTCCGTTCCTGTGGGGATCTGGATTAGAATAGGTCCTCGGTACTCCTTGCTTGCCATAATAGGCGACTAATTGGGACGGTCCTTTGGATGAAACCGCAAAAAACCGAGGTCCCGTGTCACAGCAGGTGTGTTATGATAAAGATCTCTCCCTACTTAATGGCCATAAGTACCGAGTTTTGCAACACTTCACCAGCAATGGTGACATCTCCATATGAGAGAAAAATTCTCAAGAGGGACATCAAACAATATACAATCAATCAATTCAATAATTCCGTGGGCACAAAATTCCAGATTTTGTTTATTTTTGATGTTTTTCTTATTGTTTCCCTTTGGTCTACACTCACTAGGATTTGTGATTTATTTCGTAATCCCACAACAAACCCCTGAGCTGTCTCCGTCCAGTGCGAGGTTGAATCTTTGTTCGTGTCGAGTGCCTTGATACGCTCCAGTGGCTACAAAAAAATAGGACTTCATCCGAATAATATTAAAATTCATTAATCAAACATTCAAATGAGGACATCAAGGTTATTTTGAACATTAATAATATCAAAATTGGTAAGGTATTCATAATCATTGTCTATTGTTGAGCAATAAACACACAATAATAATTTACCTCCATTATGCGACCTGTTGAATTATAGCCTTCGTATAAAACTTGTTGTGAACTCGTGTTGTTGGCTATTGTATTAGATATAAAGGAACATGTATATCTGGCTATTTTCTGATATGCTGTAGCATTAGTGACGTCAGGGGGCAGATCGTGTGTGGCAACGTTTGGTGGCATCGTCCCAGACGCAAACTGTCCATGATTCAGTCCCTCCATTACTATTACTGGGGTACGGAATTTGGCTGTAGGGTCGGATAATACGTCTTCATGCAGCTCCCTGTAACAAGAAAAATACCATATATTTAATAAGAGCAACTGAACTTTCAAGACAGCTTCCTTTCATTTCACATGGAACTTAAAATATAATTTCTCGTGTATATATATATATATATATATATATATATATACACATATAAAACGATGACTAAGTACACATGATCCACATTTAATCAATTACACTTAGCGCTTTCGCCGTGTAGTTCGACTCTTCAGAGTGTAACATTTTTTACAAAAAGAGAACAATGTAAAAATTGTTACACTCTGAAGAGCCGAACTACACAGCGAAAGCGCTAAGTGTAATTAATTAAATGTAGATCAGGTGTACTTAATTTTTTCTACTTATAACCTATATATACCATGCAATTTTTCATTCATATATATATATATATATATATATATATATATATATATATATATATATATATACACACTGTTCCCGTGTCTGGAAACAGCTAAAATTGTGTTTCTCTATTAAACAAATCACTCAAGCAGAATGCAGCAAATGTATGCCCCAATATGTAAATAGTTCTATAAATACTTAAGAAAGGATGTTTACTTTTAACATATTTTGCGGATAATACAGACATCCCCACACATGAAAGTCTACCATGTCCATCTTTAACAGAATAACTAGAAATATAGTGGTTTCGTTTTCCTGAAATATGTCAAGGAGTCCAAGCACGATTCTTCCAACTATCCAGTGACGGTTATTAGAAAGAAATGTGAACTTGTGATGAACCGGAGTTCGTTCGTCATAAATATAATTATAATTCTAATGTTGATAAATATAGAACTTTAAGGAAATAGTCTACAAAAACTGTTTGTTTAGTACCGAATATTTTTCATTAATGAGGTATATTTCTGTTGATACTTTGACTTTGATAAATTGAATATAAAAACTATTAGTAATAGGTGGTCTATTCTAAGTATTTATATATATATATATATATATATATAAATTGATGATCAGATGGAGTTCAATCACGTAACATTTATTTCTCTACAGGCTGTTTCGTAAGGGGATGGTTTCCCCTCACTCGTCGGGAGAAAAATGACATCTAACGAAAAACATCCGCATGGCTGAGTATATGTTACGCATATGAACTCATCCCTTCCGAAACAGCCTGTAGAGAAATAAACGTTATGTGATTGAACTCCATCTGATCATCAATTTATGTATATATATATACTTTACAAACAAATTGCATTTGAAATCGAGATTCTTGCAAACTCCAAATATGTGTAATCTCTCTCTCTCTCTCTAACAAAAAAGCTTGTTTGAATCACCTGAACAGGACAAAAGAAACTTTTGTTCTTTCATTCCTTCTTTGCAAAACGATATGCGTTATATTTACTGATTATTTCATCAGAAAGGAAATGAATAATACTCTGTACTATTACATCACCAATGGTGCTCTTTGTTTATTCAATGTTGGGCGCAAATGGCTAAAACAGATGTCTTTATTTTCCAGAACAAATTGCAAATATTATGAAATACAGGGAGAGGTAGCACCCCCCCCCCCAATTTCCAGAATCAAGTATCCTTACATGTAGGTGTCCATAACACGAGTAATCCTCGTCAGTCCATCAAGGTCACCGGACAAGGTCATCACGGGGACGGGGTAATCTTTCAGTTTGTTGCCTTTGGTAAGGTAAGCCGCATACAGCAGTACTCCGGTAAGATCCGGGTTCTTCTGTCCATACATAGCTACCATTGTCCCTGTGCATATTTCATACTCAATAAAGAGACTTTCAACATTATGTAGGTACATGTATATGCGAGCAAAAAAAAAAAAAAAAAAAAAAAAACGAAAATATTACGGACATTATTTACTAAAGTAAAACATGGACGTATAGTGCGTATGATTAAAAAAAACCACTTGATACACTCATGGGGGTACGTAGAGGCGAATCCCGAGATTTCTGAACGGGGAGGGGGCAGTAATCGGCTACATTTCTGAGTACAGTTTTGGGGCTCTCTGTGGGTCGAGGACAGAACCCTGGTGCGACTTCATGGGTCAAAGCCCCCTAAAACTACGGAGTTCTGACAAAATAAGACGTATATATTCTGGTGTTTGGGGACATATTTCTACACAACTGATATTTGTGATGCAGAGGGAGCGTGCGTCCGGCGCTGAATTCAGATTGATAGTGAATGAGAACATGCATACCCCCTAGACTGTGGCCCGCCAGGAAGACAGGACTGCTGTTGCTGAAACCCGCATCTGTCAGTGCTTGTCTGGCCTTCGTTACTGCTCCTTCTAACTGTGGTGGATTAACAATGTTGTCAAAGAAATCAACTAGTAGAACGACCCAGAGACGGAAGTCACAGGACGCGCCAATCTGTAAACCTGTAAGAGAAGTAAATCAGAGTCATTGGTTACAATTTAGGCATGTATTTGTATTTGTACTGCCTTAAGATATGTCCTTGTTGAATCTCCATTCAATCTCACCTCTAACGAAAACTAGGGAAAACGGAATAATGGGATAAAGAACTGCAATGAGCACTAAGAACAACAAAATGTTAATGAAAAGTTGAAGACAACAGTGATCAATCTCATAAATACCACAAGAAAACAAAATTGAGAGTAGGACAAACACGAATCGACGTGGGATCAGGCGCCTAGGAGGAGTTGGCATTTAACTGTTAACTGGTCACACCCGCTGTGAGCCCTATATCTTGATAAGGTAAACTGAGTAGACAAGTTGTATTTGTAAATTAAATCATTAAACCGATCATCGAATGATAACTTCAAACGAGACTACTGAAACTCCCATATCATCAACTTCATTGTCAGTAGTCTGCATAAATTTAAAAAAAATTGATGATACGCAGAACATGTTCAAGCGTATCGAATCTGAGACGCATAAACACCGTATTCAGGCGATAATGGGATATTGCTACATAAATATGAGAAGTTTATGTTGGAGAATGGTAGACATTTCAGCCTCATTTAATTTGTGATTCTTGGATATAGGTCGAGCCAGTATATGACTTATTGGGACCCGTCTCTAATCTTCCATTGTCCGTGATAAATTTCTCTAAAACATAGAATCAATTTTTGAGTAAAGCATCTTTGGTGTAGAGGGAAAATATCCACAATCTAACTTCCAAAACTTGGGTAATATTTAAGGAGACCTCTCTACTCCCGGACATCTTGCAAGCAAACAGAGTGTAAAGTTACAATGATTAAGCATGGCTCAATTACACGAAAACTTATATCAACTTTGTAAATCAATTCACCACCATTGCTAATATAAGTTCAAAGTTGGGGGGGGGGGGGGTGTAGAGAGTCCAGCCTCTAAATGAAGAAGATGGATAACTGACAAGTAGTTGCAGATGGAGAAGACCATCTGAGCAAGAAGATGGCAATAAATCTGGCAAGGTTTATCTGCGTGATAGAAACTAAGGCAATGTTTAATGAATTACAAAACTGAAGATATGACTTGATATAAGATCTGTATGTCTACTTAGTTGAATCTGTCAGGATATTACTGTGAATGCTTCGATAGGGTTCATTCTGGAATTTAGGGCGGTCATGCACCAGACAAGCGTGTTTGTGGTATAAAGAATAAAATGATTTCGGACCATCGGTTAGGATACTGTAAGCTGTATAGAGCTAAAACATACTTCTCAAACACTCATAAGAGTACTATTACGAGATGAGTATTTGTGTATGCTGGCTACCATAGCTCAATTAAAGAGTACTCTATGTTTGGAACATTTTGGGGTCTATCGATGTGCTGCAAGAGCAATAGCTAACATTTCTTTCTCATTGATACTTTTTCTGTCCATTGTGTACAGATGCGAGGGGAGGTGGGCGTTTGCCAATTTTTTAAAACTATTGTTCATAGAATTGTCCTATAAAGGTCCTATTTTCATTTTTGTAAAAATCCTATTTTTGTCCTATTGCCTGGGGAGAAACCTATTTTTCCTATATTTTTGAAGCCAAAGTTGCTATGATCCATGCCAATAGTGAACATCTTTTAAATCTTTTAAAGTCTTTACTCCTGAATATTCAGTAGACAAATTGCTCGAGAATTTTTCACTCTTATGGAGACGTCACCATTGCTGGGGAAGGGCTGCAAAATTTAGGCATAATATGCTCGGTGGTTACGGCCTTTGAGCAGGGAGGGGTCTTTATCTTGCAACACCTGCTGTGAAACACATGGCCGCCTCAGTTTCTCCAGTCTTATTCGAAGGACCGCCTCATTTAGTCGCCTCTTACGACAAGCAGGGAGAACCTATCCATGGCCTATTCTAACCCGGATCCCACGGGAAGACAAATTTAGTGTATTGTTATCAAAGGCATGAACATTTCTAACAAACTGAAATTCATAGCCCCTAGATCAGGGAGTGTGGTCATAGTGTGTCAACTTGGTCATACAGAGAAATGCATTAAATCGTTTTAAAATTGCCTTTTAACAATGGTATAGATGTTGGGTTTTTTGTTTAAACAATATTTATTCAATAATTTGATGGGATTGGGCAACAGGTTTAGCCTGTATGAGCCCTCCCATGATATAAATGTTGTTTCTGATATCAGATAAGTTAAGACAATGGACATAGGTAGGTTTTCTTGTCAGAGAATTTAATTTATTTAGTACATGTAGATGTCAACTTCACAGTGAATTGTTGTTTTTTAATGTATGAACCATTATCAGATACGTAAAATTATTTAAAGTGACCTTGATTGCTATCTAAGATAATGTTAGAGGTGAAAAATTTGTGTTATATAACTCCATACCACTTTATCCATTGAAAAGGTCTTACCTAGCGGTTCATAGGCCTCTCCCGTAATGTACGCCCCTGGGGCCACGAGTAATGCGCCCTCTATTCCTGTTTTTGAAGGCTGGGGCTTCAGGACTCGTACAGATAACAAAGATGCACAATCAAAATGAAACAGAAAGAGACACGTGCAATAGACAAGTGACTTCATATTATCACGAGTCCAATATCACCGATAAAACTCCCCGCGTTTAGGAAATTTTACCTCTTCTTCGTAAAAACTACATCTTACGACGTTGCCCTCACGTTGGAGATGAAACTTGTGTATAGAAATGTGTCAGGGATATAAAGAGAAACATCGTTGTACTTTGCTTGACTTTTAATTTGTGATTTCATTCTACCCTAGCAACAGAGCTACGATGGGGCGAACATCTAGTAGCTGGCGCGTTCGTTCGTGTAGTCTTTGGTTCACCCAATATCAAACTTTCAATAATGTTATCTTGAATAAAGTTCTCAGTTTTTCGCCGATACTGTTTTTTCAAGTTTAAATGTTAAAGGTTAAGATATATGTACGTATAATTGAAATTGTCACTTTCTTCATGGCGTAGGAAAATAACTAAAAAATAACAGGTTATATTATAACGTATAATTGATAAAGAACGTCTTAAATGAAAAATTGAAAATAACGAACAATGATCAATCTCAGAATTCCTACAAAGGATATAAAATAGAGAGTTTAGCAAACACGGATCCCTGGACATACCGGAGATGGTATCAGGTACCTAGGAAGAGTAAGAACCCCCTGTCGACCGGTCACCCTCGCCGTGAGCCCAATATCTTGAACAGGTATACGGAGTAATCCATAGTCAAACTTAGTATGTAAAAACGGCCTAACTGGTATGAAACACATCTTCCGGCATTCGACTTTAAGACAGGATGTATTTGAAATTAGATCATTATAACGACCATAGATTTTGCGAAATGCTTACTTCAAACGAGACCGTTGAAACCTCTGTAACATTCATTCGTTTGTCAGTAGCCTTCCTCGATTTAAAAACTGATCACATGCAGAACATATTCTCGCGTATTCAATCAGTTGAGACATACATGTAAACTCGATTTGCAGGTGATGATCGAATATTGCTACATAAATATTAAAAGTTGATGGAGAAGCTGAAGACATTCCGTTTGTCATAAAGTTGACTTGATAGTTTGTCGTCTACGTTCGATAAAATATTCAAGTATGAAACAGATGTGGAAGACTCTGTGGTTTCTTTCATTTCGAGTTCACTGGGATATATCAAATCGATATACATGTATGAATGGAAATAAGTATTGATTATTGTTAATAGATAAAACGTCGTTGATATATCTATATGTAAATGTATTTGAAGTAAATTATTTAGCATACTCATCTGGAATTAATCAAACCACGGTGTATTTAGTCATTTAAATCGTGAGTGCAAATATTTTTTTTCAATCAAGGAATGAACTCGACAACAGTAATTCACTCTAAATTTCTGAAGATTTTAAGTATCTTGAAAACCAACTGTACTAGTAGCAGGAACAATACAGCATGTTCATTACTGCTATTGTGGTAGTAAATAGTCCATGCATTCAAACCAACAGATGTTAAACAACCAATGCTTGTTCACTTTTATTGCTTTACCTGTAATTTAATCCAAACCAAGAGATTATCAATCAATATTTATTATCTGATGAAGGAACACGGAAAGTTGACACTACAAGGAGACCTCCACCAATCAGAATCCGGGCGGAACAGAGCGAGTCATTAATATCGCTTCAGATTGTCAATCAGCTACTTCAGAAGCGGTAGCGTGTGCTTGTGTGTTTCCTCTCAATCCTTATCCTGGTAACCGACATGAGCAACATTTGTTTTCTGTGTAAGGAAAATCAAATTAAAGAAAACGATTGGAATGTAAATATTGTTACTTAAGATATATTATACAAAGCTTGAACAGGCACTCATGCAATGCAGCAATGCAAATGTGATGGTGTTGGATACATGGCCTTTTTAGTAGCTCTGGCTAGCGGGTTAACCTTTTGGTTCGATCGGTATGACCGGTAGATCCAAATCTAGCAGCGTATGACCAGAGAATAACTAGCTGTGTATGACCAGAGAATAAGATTGCTCGACATCTAGACAAGTTAAACATTTGCTTTTGACGATTATGGAATTTTCATACTACACAGTCACTAAGATCGCAAATGGGATAAAGTCATTAAGATCATACAATATACAAATTGCATTTGAATTACATATTTTATAAAGCACACAGATTGCAATGCACCCTTGAACAAACTGTAGTAAAGAAATGCTTAGTATAAAGTACATACTGCACTATACTTGGATACCCACTTCCTCCCCTACCCGGGCTTGAATTCAAGACCCGTGAAATCAAATCTTTTAGCATTTCGCAATGCTGCATGCATACGAATGTCATGCCTGATTTTCATGATTATATTTTCTGTACATATGAAAAAATGGATTGTTGTAAATTTCGTCATCTCAAAATTCGCAATAGTGCAGCAGTTTGGAATTAGTTTTTTGACATGGAAAACTGAGACTGGTTAATACAGAGGATTCGATTGAGTGCAAACACAGATCCATCCTGTTACAAGCAACTGGGTATGGCACAGTAACAAGCGAACTAGTCACACAGCCATGATATATTCCAACAGTTTCCTTTCATGTGTAATTTATCTTCCTAATTCTTACGATACATTATTTTGGGACAAATTTTATAACTCTTTGAAATCTATTACGAAACCCCTATCCATCACATTCTGATCTTGCTCACTGATGGGTTTTAATTCATACATATTCATAGTGAAACATACATGCGTTGGTGGGACATCGGTTCAAAGACGAGATATTGAAAGTTCTTGGGTTTGTGGTTATTACTCAAAGCATGGTGTGGTTGTGTAAGGAAATTCACACAACCTTTTACAGATGATGCATACATGTTCGCAAGAACTTATCAATTCGTGACCTGGTCCCATGAGTGCGAGGAACGTTGACTAACAATATTACGTAATCTTTTCTTTGATGATTTATTATTGATGTGCAGATTTATACCAACCATGAAGTGTATGCCGGTTTTCAAAGGGACTCCATCATACCGTGTCGAGCCAAGATTTGAAAGTGTTACATACAGATAGACCATTAGATGTAGTCGACTGATATCTAGAGAGAACATAAAACAAGTTTTCGGGGAAATCTTGAATGTGCATTTTGTATCCCAGCAGGGAATAGTTTTATTTCTTGCAATGATTTAGTGTTTTACATAATTCATTTTCAATAAAATCCTAAGGAGGATCGGAAGCAATCATGTGAGTGATAGGCGTAATGCAGTGAGGTACATATAGAATGCTTAGAAATGTTTGGAGTTTTTAATTCAGAGTAGTATTATTCCAAATTGTAGTTCAATTAAAAAGAATTGAACTAGGATTAGGAACAACAATTTTCCTAATTGTATTGTTTTTGAGTCGGAGTACACGGCAATCAGTCAGCCACAGTTTTAATGTATACACGGTAGCATTGCGACACACCGTTTACAAAAATGCTCTAAAATCATCCCTAGTCTGAATTCAATTACATAGATGTTAGATAGATCATTTACACAATAAAATGCTCTCTTTTATGATCCTTAGCTCAAAAGCACTAGCCAAGTGGACTGCACTCGTTTTTTGCTCAAAGCAGGCAAAACAGAACAAGTTTGAGAATAGAAAATGTCATTTATTTAGTAAATGACGAAAAGTATATACAGTACAGGGGGTCATTAAAACCAAGTAAAAATTAAGATCATATGCTGCAAATGACTAGATGACCCCCTGTTACATACATCTATAAAATTGACATTGAGAAAGAGAACATATATACACAAAATAAAACATCCGATAGGGGGTCTAACAAGATGACCCCCTATTGCATACACATATGTAAAAAGACTAGCATAAAAATATTGCCTGCCCACAAAAAAGGGTGGGTAGCTTTGTTGTTTAATCGGGTGATGAAGGTAGCAAGTATTGCAGATTTTTTATGCATTTTCTATGTTGAAAGCAATGTCAATTTCAAACGAAATATAAGAGAAAAGATTCAGTGACTGTAAATATACATGACAGCTTAGAAGATGTATATAAAGGTAAACCAATTGCGTTTTTTTAAAATGAAAAATCTTACTTTAATCTCCAATTTTATTTTCCAGTTTTATCTTATTTTATAAATCTTGTTTTCCATGAGTCATAAAATAACTTTTTAACATCGATAATTCACTTTTAGTGAATTTTGGCAAATATAAATCGAACTATTTCAATAAATTTTGATATCTAAAATCTCCTTAAGTTAGAAACTTTTAAATTTGATTGTGAAATCCTTCTTGTCACCTACATGTATCATTTTATATTTGCTAGTGAGCGCAAGAAATTGCACCCATTAACCGTTATATATTATGCAAATAACACGTATTTTGTCTCGGATACATGTATATATTTAGGAAAACCTCTTTTAGAGAAAGTATGTTCTCTTACTTAATTATATTCGAATATTGAAGAAATGAAACATATTTTCTAGTTCACCATTCTGTAAATGAAACTTTAAGATAAATATATATTTGCTTTAACTAGATTTACATTCATGACAAAATTAGTTTGTGTTTCTGTTCACCAAATATTGATAATTGTTACTCTGTAGGAATGAAAAGATAAACTGTGTAGCATAATTCATGTATATTTTTACATACGTGAATACATGAAGTTTTTAACAATAGGCATATGTAATCCGGTATAATGACGTGTGTTTGTTCTATGGGACTGTAAATGGAAATTGACGCGCGTTAGTAACTTACACTAATTGCTAGTCGCGAACAGTACCTCAGAGGAAAATACACACGTGACTACCCGCCCCCATTAACATTAACACACGGAATTTCTATGTTTACATGTAAAGTACGTAGATTATTTCGTGAAAAAATAATATACGTCTCGCATAGTACACAAATACGAGCTTTCTTGACTCCGTTTTCTTTAGTCCAAGTCCCTTCGGAGCAGAGGTATGTTTCTTACTATGGTGAATTTTAGTGATCTTTCTGTTGAAGTTTTGGATAATGCATTGAATTATTTATATATCAGTTCATTAATTTGCGTTTTGTATAATGACAATACAGTTGTCTCTCTAAATTGCGATATCCTTTACCAAAAACTTTAACTCGCGTACAAGTTTCAGTGACCATGTGAGGAAAAAATGACCATTCATGACAATTTTATTCAACGCTTGCTTACGGTAGATGAGAAGGTGGGGTAGATCTTGATTTCATTACCGCTTTGCAAATTTAAAGTGCAGTCGGGTAGTAAAATATGTCCACCCATTTAATTAGATTGAAACAGTGTTCATGGTTATCAATAATAATCAGTTCATTCTGAAGGTTAGATAACTGAAAATAACACACTCGGTGTTGTTGATCTCCTGCACTCTCTACTGAGCACAGTAGAATTTCTCTCCGTTTACCTACCACAAACTCTCGCTGTTAAACTGCCTTGCAATAAATCAATCTCTATTCGTGCTGGAATTCAAACAAAATATAATCCAGTTAATATGTGAAAGAAGCTAAGGAAAATTTGAAATTGAATTTAAATCACTTGTTTGTAAAATAATGTGCACCATGCATGGCATGACGTATAGTCGGTAAGTTTTAATCACGTATGTAAAATCAATTAAGCTGGAACATGTGTGTATTAAATCGACAGATGACAGGTGGCCATGACATTGATTGGCATTACCTGTGACAGGTAAAACTGTTGATGACCAATCATCAATCATCATGTATTGATTAGCAACGGAAAATAACCACTGAATTTTAAATGTTTAATTAATTAATACCTGTATACAGTAGGGTGGGGTATAGTTTTGCCCTATCAGTTGATGAAATAAATCAACCTGTTCAATATAATTTATGAATACCTGGCAACCACAATAAACCATATCGGATCCATGTGAAAATTCTGTTAAAAGTATATTAAAAAAAAGTTATAAAGCTATTATAAATCACGGGATTCAAAGTGTTACAAGTTACAAATTAAATGCGTAGACTTTCGTCCTTGAACGACTTTAATTATAAATAAATATGTTGTCTAACCAATCAACATTAACATTGACACCAAACATTTCAATAACTAAACCTGATAAATCAGAGTATGTGAAAGATCACAAATGCGTTTTCAAAACTGACTGAAGTACATGATCTATTACACATGCAGACAATATTTTTTTTATCGATTAAGTTTTATATTTGTTGGTGTATAATGTCATAAGTAACGTGTATTTGAGACAACGTTTGTCTTTGTTTTGGTAGTGGATGTTGGTCAGACACAGAAAACTGTAGATTGAATTCAATTACAATAAAAGAGAGTACTTCATTACGGAAACATCAAATCTTTTATGCATTTAGAGGGGAAATGATTTAACGGCTGATTAACTTATCTAAAACAAGCAGAAAAACCGCAAAGCTCCATCATTTTGATAACTTTACTCCTAAGAGTCCCCCAAACCCGGATTATCCCAACCCTAAAGGTACAGACTCGGATCAGTTTATTCCCAAACTCCTTTTATCCAACTCTCAGAGATCACTGTAACAGATCTGGGTTTATCTAATAGCAACGCTTCCCATTCCAGACCAGCAATATTCAACTCTAAACGGTCTCCATTTAAAGATCTGGATTTGTGAACTCCCACAGGTCCCCATTCCTATAATATTCACCCACTCCTAATGGTCAACGTCAGATTTTCTGATCAATCTCACCCTAATGTTCCCCATTTCAGGCCGTAACAGTTCACCTCTAAAGGTGAAGATAACAAACAGTTATCAATCTCATAACTCCTATAAGTAATACAAAATAGGTAGTTGGGCAAACACGGACCCCTGGACACACCAGAGGTGGGATCAGGTGCCTAGGAGGAGCAAGTCCTAATTCCAGACCCGGATCAATCCACACTTAAAGGTCATAATTCCAGACCCATATTCCACTATTTCCTTCTGCACTCCTGGATCACGTCCGTAATCTCCATTTTGTATTGTTGACAGGATTTATAAAATTGATTTCTGTTTGTTATCTTCGCTCCTTTCTTCCTATAGGCCCCTATTTCAGACATATAATGTATAACAGTCTATTCCTAAAGGTCACCAGAACAGGTCGGGATCGATCTAGCCCTAAAACGTCCCATTCTAAACCCGTAACGGTACACCTATAAAGGTATTCATTCGATCCTGATCATTCCACCCCTAAATGTCTCCAATCCAGATCCATATATCCTCAACAGTCTTCAATTTAGACACGTATCGTAGCACCTTTAGATGTCTCCATTCCAATCTAATATATTCTTACAAATTCCAGACATTGATCAATTCATCCTTCAAGGATCATCGTCCTAGACTCGGATCAATCCACCCCTAAATGTCTCCATTCCTGATTAGGATCACACTCCACTTTAGGGAGTCCTGAGTTCCAGATCATTTTATCCCTAAAGGTCCTCGTTCCAGACCCGGATCATCCCACTCCTAATGGTTTTCATTCGAAATTCGTATCAATGCACCCTGAAAGTTCCAAATCCACATTCAAGACCCAGATCAATCGACTTCTAATTATCCCCATTCAAGACCGGAATCAAGTTCGTATTAATCAACTCTAGATATTTTCATTTGGATCCCACATCAGTACAGCCCTACGATCCCCATTCCCATCTATTATTAATCCATCCATTAGTCTCTAAACATTCTTCAGAATGAAAGGTGAAGATAACGAACAGTAATCAATCTTATAACTCCTATAAGCAATACAAAATAGAGAGTTGGACAAACACGGACCCTGGACAAACCAGAGGTGGGATCAGGTGCCTAGGAGGAGTAGGCATCCCTTGTCGACCGCGCACACCCGCCGTGAGCCCTTAATCTTGATCTGGTAAACAGAGTTATCCGTAGTCAAAATCAGTGTACCAAGAACGGCCTAACAATCGATATGAAACACGTCAGACAACATTTGACCCCATGAAAGGTTGTATTGGCAAACTAGATCGTTATAACGACCAGGGAATTTGCGAAATGCTGACTTTAAACGATACAGTTGAAACCCCTGTAACAGCAACTTGTTTGATATGACTTGCTGGTAGCAATGAGGTCTATCATTGGTATACATATGATTAATAACCCCTCAAAATATTTGTGTTGAAGCGAACAGTATACATGTACAGTTCCAAATACATTATATTTATTTGTCTGGTTCGTATGGACTTAACTCTGTGGGTTGGTGGTGTTGAAATGGCTATCTATATTATTAGTTTTATGAGAAGGTTTGTGTTATGATCCCGAATTCATGACTGACTTTGTTGATGCAAACATGTTATAAAATCCAAGCAGATTCAAGCCTGTTTTAACTTCTGTTAGTAAAATGATTACATGTATATGCCTATTCGTATATAAATAGTCAGTATAGCTGTTTACTACTACCACGCGGATTCCAGTTAATCCAGCTTTGCTTTCAGTGGGGATATTTATCACTCCGACTTACGTGGGCACCTGTTATAAATACTTCTGAGAGGTTCAACAATAACCCCCGCTAGTTCATGTAGACATATGTTACGGAGTACACTCATGAATAATTATATTGTGACAATTATAGTACAATTTCATAACAAAACACACATTCATTGTATCATTCATTGAAAGTTTGCCATATTCTCTAACAAAGTATAGAGGCTTGACGTTTTATTTCACTTCTACTTAATGGAATCGTATCCATTCCTACCAGATCGGATCGTATTCTCTTCTAATTAAAAGAACCATATCCATTTCAATCTAATTGATACATGTAGTATGGTATCCACGTTTAATTGATGAGATCATATCCACTGCTAAGAGATCGGTTTGCACCATGTTCTAATTGAAAGGAACACAGTCTAACACTGCATGTAAAACAACTTCGTTTATGCATCTAAAGGTGATGAAATTACTAAGAAGCTCCGCGGAAACCGCGAAGTCGACCAAGACCAAACATTCCGCCCCCAAATGACCGTTTTAAATATCCGGATCCGACCTAAAAGTTTTGGAGTGGTGAAAAGTCATTCAGGAGGACCACATTTGATAAAGTTTCAATTAAAAATGATTTTGTGTCCGACCACTTCCGTGGCGAAGTCGACAATATACACGTACAGTTCAGTATGGTTATGGTATATGCGTTTTCGCTAATAAGTTCGTATGGACTTAAATGTATGGATCGTTTCCATCATCATATCAGGTGAAGTCGCACTCGCGAGCACCGATTAACAATATTCTTAAAAACTATGAGCAATTTCAACTTCGTGTGACCACCTTTTATATAGATATCTGAACAATAGTAATTACAAGATACCACATTGGATTAAAAGCTCAAATGTGAAATTCAAGGCTAGTTATAAGGTTTAATCATTGTGGAACAGACAGTCACTTACAGCACATGGAATAGTCTGAACTAGAACTGTCGTAACGGGACGAGTACCCCCGCATGGAACATTGGAGGGTGGGGAATGATGAATTTGTGCTCATTGAAGAATAAATGGTTGTTAAAATGAATCCCTCTCAAAATGGAAAACAATTTACATGTACATAACTTCATTGAATGTTAGATAATTTCAATCAAAATAGCAGGAACACTTCATTATCGATATGAGATATACGCAAAGTTTTGATCAAATTTCTTCATCGTTCTTAAACAATATACTCTGTATTTCATGCTTTGTACCAGTATTCATTTGTACCAATATATCTATTTTCCCGTGGGGATCCAGGTTAGAATAGGTCCTCAGTATCCCTTGCTTGTCGTAAGAGGCGACTGAATGGGGCGATGAAAATATCGTCAGTACTCTTTGCTTGTCGTATGAGGCGACTGAATGGAGCGGTCCTTCAGATGAGACCGTTAAAATCGAGACCTCGTGTCACAGCAGGTGCGGCACGTTAAAGATACACGTACATGTACCTCCCTGCTTAAAGGCCGTAAGTGCCGAGCATATGCCTAAATTTTGCACCCCTTCACCGGAAATGATGACGTCTGCATATGAGTGAAAAGTTTTCGAGCGGGATGTTTCACAATATACAACCAACCACTAGTTATTTATGCAATTTATTACGATCTTTGAATATGCATATACATGTAGTTTATTGCGATCTATTAACAAATCATTGAATAAACATGTAATATATTTGAAATCATGTTTTGAGAAGAGAAAATAAGATGCTTTGCGTATGTTACCTCTCAATTAAAGTCTAATAAAATAATTCTGTGTTGTAGATTCGTAAAATGAAAAATGTTTATCTACATGTGTAATTCAAGAAACACTTTAAAGGACCTTCAGTCGCCTCTTCCGACAAGCAAGGGGTACTGAGGACCTATTCTAACCCGGACCACCACAGGAATCGAAATCAAGTTGAATATAATGTTTGTTTGACTTTACATTCTTGGGACATGCCCTTCCAAATTTTATTTTGCGGAAAAAAGACGGAAATAACTCGGACTTGGTCGTCACTCTGTCGTCTCCTACCAGACATTGGCTGCTAGTATACATCGCTATATCCTATAAAAATGTAGTCCTGCCAAAATAAAAAAGAGACGAAGAACATATATTTCCATTATAATTTATTGCTAAAGGAATACTGTCGCAAATAATAAGATAAAATTTAATTTCATCAACTGCCGCATAAAAAAAATATACCTTTCAATATTTACAGCTTCCTAAGCATGATTAATGAACTTCCGAATGGTCATGAGAAAATTCAAGAAAAAAAAGCATTCTGATTCACGCATGTTTTAAAAATAGAACAAGTTTTTGTTTATACCAGAGAGTCATATCTATATAATGTATAATTGAAGTAAAAAACAGTAAACCAAATGATTAATATGGCGTGCATCATTACATTAATAAGCACTCGTGTCTTTGATTTATCAAAATGTTTTTCATTATCATCTGACTTTCACTAACAAAGCTTTTTTGAATGGAAAAAAAAATGGGTCAATCTGTTTACCACGATATGACTCGTCTATGAATTTTGCAGCTAGTCTTCAGAGAACAGTCATTTCTATAGTCATGCATCACAAGTCTGGGTTTGTTAGATATCATTTCGCGCTTCGTAGGACCTTTGGAGTGATCAATAAATATAGATACAACCCGGGAAATTCTGCCTGGCTGATCAATAAATATAGATACGACCTGGGAACTATTTAATGACATACTATGTCGCTTTGCACGATACATTTCAAATTGATAAAGTATGGATCTAAGTATTCCGGAGGGTTGTGTGACTGATCGCACTCAGTTGCCTTCTAAACTCAATAAATCCCCTTTTAAATGTACTGTTTTTTCTAATTTGAAACATTTTCAAACAATTCGTTGAATTATAATTGCAAATAAGGTGTAATAATAAAGAAAAGATGCATATATTCCTCCAAAAATACTGTTTTAAACTATTGAAATAAATATAATCGTTTCTTTGTCGTGTCTTGTCGGATTTAAGTAGCGGCATGTTACAGAACACATTTCAGTATTCTATCACCTCTTAAGTCAGAACTGTCAACCCAAAACGCACCTAGTTATTGTCCATCAAACGTTTGGTATATACTTATACATTGTCAGATACATACTATAAAATTTAGAAACGCTTATAGAATATTTCCATGATTAACATATAGTGGTTTTCAGTTGAGGTTGACATTTACAATCAAGATTATTTTTTGGAGAAACGAACTCCTATTGAAATGAACTCCTATTTCTTCTCAAGTCTCGTTTCAAGATATTTCTATTGATTCCAATACTCGTCATCAATACCCGGATCTATAACGCAGAAATATCGTAATACCATTTAAAGCTGTAAATGACATGCGGTCTGCAATTGGTAATTTTGGGTTTGACTTTTTTGTACTTCCTGGCATTGACCATTTAATCCTTCCCGTGGTCGGACGTGCACGTACATTGCATTGTCTTGACAGAAACACATTTTCTGTTGAGGTCAGCCTACATTGTAAATGGTAGATTATGGACGTAATGTATCACTATATTTAAACCCAGTGTCTTCTGTCCAATGGAACTACATTGTGTAGAGTCTAATTGTGTTCCATATCTGGAGGTGAACTCTTCTTCAACTTGTCAATGGGATAATTAAATTTCTCGTGAGGATTGGCGGGGAGCAGGTCGTTCCTCCTGAATTGTATGACTGTTGGCTAATGACACAGATACTGAGAGAACACGTTGTGGGTACTGCCGCTACTGCAGTACTGTTATTTTGGAAAGGAAACTCCACAGAGGATAATTTTGTGCTGTTCCTGCAAAAACAAAACCAAATTTGAAAAAAGTGAAAATGATTGAGTTTTGATTTTAGTAGTTTACCATGCTAAAAATAAACTCATTTATTTTGTTTCGTTTTAGGCATGGTCTTATTCTCAGCTTGGTATAATCATTATGATAATGAAGATTACTCCTGGAAGACCTACAATTACACTGTAGATATTATCTTACTTTGCTCCATTTCATCTTTTGTGCAGAAATGTTCTACAGATTGCACTCAAGAACATCATGGAAGGCAAAGATAACGAACAGTGATCAATCTCATAACTCCTATAAGCAATATCAATTAGAGAGCTGGGCAAACACGGACTCCTGGATATATATGTACCGGAGGTGGGATCAGGTGCCTAGGAGGAGTAAGCATTCCCTGTCGACTGGTCACACCCGCCGTGAGCCCTATACCTTGATTTTAAAAAATGAATGTTTTAAACATACATAATGCAACCAAAGCTTTTACACACAATTGTTCAAAACCTCAGTTAAATTTGTCGAATTACCGTAGTGAAAACGTTCATTGGAAAGCAAAGGTTATAGTTGTTTGATTGAGCACTGACCGTCGGCAGGCATGTATCGGATTCATCAAGTCCTAGGGGACGAGGCAAACTTCACGTTTATTTCATTTTGCCGAGGACCTTATCATCACAATTACCAAACAAAAGTATCGCACATATCCACTTCAACATGAATCGTGATGAAACTAAGCCTACGTCAGGAATAAAGGGGTGCTACTCTTATCTAAAAAAAAAAAATTAACATAGCACGGAACACTGAAACTGTAATAATGTGAATTAAACACTCGAGGTTAAATTCATATATCAACGTGATCTTGAACCCTTTTTTTCATAACTGACATATTTCTATCCTATGGGCACTATTCCGGAATTTAGTCATCCACATCTTGATTTTTCGGAATATTAGCCAAACACAGTAAAAACTGTGAAGTCAAACGGAAATTCGTCAGTCGTCTGCAAAACATTCAAGGTAAAACGTGCTCAATTTCTATGCTCTGAAAATCTATAACATTCTAAAATTTGTCATAATTTTTGCGTTTGATTTTCTCGTGCGATGTGGTAGTATTTCCTGAAAGGTAATCCTACCATTTAACTTTCCGATGGCCTCATAATTTGCATATTTCATTTTCATCTTTGGTCTGTTGGTAATTACACGTGGCTAAATCTCCATTATTTTTCGTAACTGGGTTTTTGTTCTCATCCTGCGACAGATATAGCTGTTCGTGAATTTGATTTTGCATTGCGTAACGAGCAATCAGCACTCGCCACTCAATATTGACCATGCTGAAGCGGAAAAACCAAGACCCAACGCCAGGGGTTAGTTCAGGGGGCGACTCAAGAGTACTGACGGGTCAACCGATGGCGCTCAGTTCCCGCCCTAGGTCAACCAGCTCCAGAACTAACAAAAATGATGTTCCAGTGGGCCAGTTCCTAACAACGTTACTGTCCAGTGACCAATATAGTGAGGCACGAGAGAGCTCTGCGATGGTTGGTGTACTGTTCATGTACAATATAATTATCAATACTGATCTCGGGTACCTTTTTATTAGTCCTTTGGGGATCCGGGTTAGGATAGCTCCTCAGTACCCCTTGTCGTAAGAGGCGACGAAATGGGGCGTTCCTTAGGATGAGACCGCAAAAACAGAGGCCCCGTGCCACAGCAGGTGTGACACGATAAAGATCCCTCCCTGCTCAAATGCCGTAAGCTCCGACCATAGGCCTAAATTTTGCAGCCCTTCACCAGCAATGGTGACGTCTCCATATGAGTGAAATATTCTTGAGAGGGACATTAAATAATATAAAAATCTATCTATATGTACCTTTTACTTGTACTCGGCTCATCCACCGTCATGCTTAGTAGGCGTGGCGCTATGGGTGTGCAATAAGTCTGCCTGAAAATGATGTCTGCGACAGCTTGAAACATCTGCTTCACAATTGGTCATGGTTTTATTTTATTGTTTTACTTTCTCCATCGATACTGACTCTTCATAGACTATTTTAGGTATGTGATTTTGATTGACAATTTGACCCTCACCTAGTCATCTTAGTGTGATTATTGTCCAGGTTAACATTCATCCAGCACTTGATACTGACATCCATTGGTTTTGAGTGTAGTATGAGGGCTTAATGTTAGCTAGAGAGACATTTTCCTCGTAGCATTAGTTTCAAGGATATTCTTAGTTTTTCATAACTGCTTGGTATTGTGCAGCTTACCCTGCTGGTGGAGTAGCCTGTGCCTAGGCATTGTCCCATGGCGGCTATTTGGCTCACCAGTAGTGATCAACAGTATTGCTTCCTATTCGACTTGGTATTGAAATGAATGAATTTTCTGTACTAGGTGATCAAGCAGGTGAGCAAATGTGTCCAGGGCCCACCATTTTATACTTGTATTGTTTAGGGATGCCCAGAAAGGCGATAATTGATGTCTTGCTGCCTTAATGTAAATAGCAGTCATGGCCAATATCGCCAAATAAAGCTTTCAAAGTATGTCAAATTCAATCCTAGTCCGAGGCCAATGAAACAGAATTATATATAGCTACAACACATAAAACGTCAATAATAAGCATCACGAAAGGTAGACCTACTTTTCCGATTTTTAAAAGAAGTGTGCAAGAAAATAAAATCGAAAATTTTACAGCGTATTGGATCGAATTTTGCGTTTTAAATGCATCGTGCTTCCGAAAAGCAAATGTTCTAACGCAAACCAATATGTTAACATTGAAAAGTACATTGTTAAATTAAATATTAATGATTTAAAATTATGCAATTCATATAAATTTAAGATAATTACAAATCTATAGATAAAGATAGATTTCTCTGTTGAAAAATAAAAATTCATTGCACTTCCTTGCACTATTTACTGAAGTGCAACATCGATGGCCGTAGTTTTCTGATGTCATGCAATGGTCGACATCGTCAATTCAAACGAGAAGCTATTGAGAATTTCACTTCCAAATTTCCAAATGAAGCAATGTCTAATTCTCATACTGATAACAAAATAATATTCTATGTTTTAATGTATTATACCTGAGACATTATATGCTGTGTGTGTGTGTGTGTGTGTATTTCATTATTATTATTATTTTAATACGCCCTGAAACTGATGTTTATTCTTATCTAGCATATTTATGGTATCTTGTGTTTTCATGTTTTATATGTACAATCAGGATAGGTACAGTTACGGACTGTTTACATGTGATAACGCCTTTTATATCATTGCTTTTTAATGTGTATAAAAAATTCTGTTGTAAGATATATATGCATTGTAAAGCACCTTTGAGCGTACATAGTGTATGAAAAGGGTGCTATATAAATATGGTATTATTATTATAACAGACAGGTGTTTTGTCCTTAGTTATCATTGTAATGATAACTTTCTAAGTATATTATTAATTGTGCTACCAACATCGCAGGGCAGGGTGTGTCAATTATATTCAATTACATCCTTAACATTTAGAAACTCATAAAATGTTACAAAATTCTAGTAAATGTCTGCGGAATGTAAATCATCTGCCATTAACCGCAACACAGAAATCTACAAAAAACTTGAGCGAGCCTGTAAACTTGTGTAAGGTCTGTGAACGTTTACAGGAATTAATCAATAAAAGATGTAATAAAACACATTGCTTGGTAAGTCATATTCTAAGATTAGTATAAAAATCATGTTGTGACAAATCTAACGGATGAGGAAGATAATGTTTAGTGTTTAAGCTTATTTTTGATCTGCCAATGATTGTATATTGATTGTATATATTGTTTAATTTAATTTAAACAATATTTTATTATGTATGAAACATAAATGGATTATGCAGCAGGCTTGCAGCCTATATAAGCCTTCTCCAATATTGTTTAAAGTCCCACTCGAGCATTTTTCACTCATATGGAGATGTCGCCGGTAAAGGGGTACAAATTTTATGCCTATGCTTGGAGTGTATGGCCATTGAGCAGGGGGGGGGGGATCTTTAGAGTGTCACACTTGCTGTGACGCAGGGCCTCGGTTTTTACGGTCTCATCCTAAGGACTGCCCCATTTAATTGCTTCTTACGACAAGCAAGGGGTACTAATGACCTATTCTAACCCGTATCCCCACGGGACTGTAATTATCATAATAACTGTTCAAGTAATTTTGTTTTCAAAAAAGAATAATCGTTTAAAATATGCTTAAACAGTGTGTATATATACATGTATATATATCCGGTCAAACTGGCGTATCACATATCCGAGGATACAATGTCGTAAGAAAAGACCGTAAATATGACTATTTATAAAGATGAATAACAAATGAAAAAATCCACTAGGATATCCTATATTTTAAAGATTACAAGTGGATGAATTTTAAACTACATTTAAATCAAAATCGAGCTCAGAATGGTTACCTTGTGAAGTGTGAAAAGCCTTTGAAAACCTGAATTGGAAAGCATAATATATTTCTCTGTACAGCGAGAACCACACCCTGGCATTATTCAGCTATTTTCGTTTATAACTGGCTTACAAGATTAAAAAAGAATGGGCAAATGTCTTTTCTGGAAATCGAAGGATACTTGACCCTTACTATTGGATCTAATAAAACAGCTCAATCGAATCGACACTTTCCAAGCTATTATGAAAGTGCCACGGTCTTGCATGGTGTTAATGTTTCCCGAGTTCTTTATTGAAGCGAGTACAATGTTGACATATTAAAAGAAAAAAGAAATTAAAACTACTTTATTGAAGCTGTGATTTCCTCCATAAATAGAAAATAGTCCAGTGAACCACAACGAAAAAGTGAAGATAACAAACAGTGATCAATTTCATAAATACCATAAAGATTTTTTTAAACCGTGAGTAGGTATAAATGTTCCTGTAAACATCGATTTTAATGATTTTGCATGTGCTTAATGTTTTTTGGTGCTGACAGTTAAACCTCCGTATTTTGGTGGTCTTTTTGATGTTACAAATTACGTTTTCGTGCCATTTATTCTTGTTGCCATGAAATTTATGTTAAACATACATTAGGAGAGGCAGTAATCTATGAAGCTGACAACAGACTGTGACATAAATTAGCCCCCTAAGTGACTTAAATGTTAAAGTCGCTTACTACTGGTATTCAAAGAGAATTATCAGTTTAGAAATATGCATAAAATGTAATGTCTCCACAAATTAAATATAGATGTTGTCCATAATTCTTTTTTTAACATTGTCAAGGAAAGAGATCAAATTTGTCAAACATCAAGCTTATGACTTAGTGTATCGTTAAATTCCTCTATGATTCAGCTTATCATTTCCTAGTTATTTTCCAAATTTGAATGTTACATTATACATGTATAAAAAAAATTAACAGATTTTAAATTCAAATCAATTTTGGGTCAAAATGACAACTCATGCATTGGATGAATACTTTGGGCGCGTGATTTAGAATGTTGGAGTCCATAGTCGCACACCTTCCCAAGTCAATTCTCCTATGACATCCTACGAGTTATGGTTAAATAGTATCCACTTCAATCTGAATGCATTGTTATGAATTGCACAGAAAATCTCCTTTCAAAGAGGAGAACGTTTCTGTTTGCCAATACAACCTATCATTGGGTCAAATGCTGCCTGACGTATTTCATACCGATTGTTAGGCCGTTCTTGGCACACTGATTTTGATCATGGATAACTCCGTTTACATGTACCTTATCAAGATACAGGCTCATGGCGGGTGTGACCGGTCGACAACGGGTGCTTACTCCTCCTCGGCACCTGATCCCACCTCTGGTATATTCAGGTGTCCGTGTTTGACAATCTCTCTTTTATAATGCTTATCGGAGTTATGAGATTGATCACTGTTCTTTATCTTCACCTTTCATGTTTTAGAGGCAAAAGGATAAATCTTCAAACAAGAAATAGATTGGCCTATGTAAAGCAAGATTAACCGATGCTTTGCTTTGACATATTTTGTTTTCACCTTTATGAAGTGTCTACAGAATTGGATGAAAGGAGCAATGAAGATTGGTCATAAGACCGGCAGTTTAAAGTTATAACAAAGGGCTTGCATTACTTACCAATTGTTCTTGTCTGGTTATATTTATGCATATTAGATAAATTCTTGGCTCAATTGAATACCCTGACTTTGAACATGCAGAGAAGAGATGTTGATATTTCCCGAGCTAGTACATTGATTGATCAGCATATTGCCAGAATACCGGAAACCCTGTGGAGGTGGATACTGAATTTGATGCGAAGCAAAATGCAAATGAATTGGAAATAGATATCAAAATACCCAGAACGTTTTCAAAACAACATAGAAGTACAAACATCGCTACATCAGATTCGAAACAATGTTTCATGTCTGCTTTAGCTATCCCCTTTCTGTATGGTATTCTCCAAGAACACGTTTTCAAACAGCAGACAAATCGGCGTGCTCTGTCCTCTCTAATAACAAACAGCAGACAAATCGGCGTGCTCTGTCCTCTCTAATAACAAACATGTAAAATATAGCAGTACTTAGCAGCAATGATTATATAATAACCATACTTGTATCTATTATAAAGTGTTTGGACGCGGACTGTGTATCTTCCCAGGACTTTGAAAATGGCATTGAAGACTGGAAGTATAGGAAGCGAACAAGTCTTTCAGTCTTGGTTCCTTGATAGCCGTTTACCACCATGTTGACGAAGACCTCTTTCCAAACATACATTTAAAACATTCTAATGCAACTGTTTATTACGGGCTAATACACTGAGGAAAAGGGCATTAATGAGACGGAATGCTTTCATTTGGAACAATATAACGTCAAACGTAAACAGTTAGTGATATATTTTAAAGTACAACAGAAAAAGCAAAACCAAACGAAATAAGACATTAAAGCGTCGCCGGTTAAGCTCAGTTAGCGAGCGTTAAATCATCATTAACGGTTGCAAATAACAAATGAGAAGATGGGTTATTTCCTTACTGTTTCGCAGTGGATGTGTTTTACCGATCATTGCATGTGAAGCAGGGACATGGACTTAGAAAAACTACATACGCAATAGTATGTACATTGTACAAAGATAAATTGACTCAGCTTGCCCTGGTGCATCAGCATCATTCTTTGGAGTTTATTCCCGACATGTCCAGGGATTCATCAAGATCGGCTACAAATGGCTGTTTTAGTTTCAGTCTTGTCAATTACAAAAACAATCGACAAACTGAGTAAAATGATTATACCTGAGGTGAAAATCTCCATGCAGTTAGAATTGGTAATGTAAAACAAAATAACGGCTAACGTCCACATCGATTCGAAATCAATATTGAAGTTGATTATCCCTCCCCAAGAAAATAAATTCTGAATCTACCCAAGAGTCATTTTCCCTAGTTAAGGTGATCCATCGCATTTCTTACAAACTCCCGACAGATGAAATTGTGTGAAAGGCGGTCGATAATATTGTCATCTATAGTCAAAACATATAGCGAGTATGCGAGCCGATCTAATTTTCTTGAAGCTGATTATCAGAATTTCAATTACATACATCAAGAACTTCAACAAGTAACCAAAACCCGTAAAGGAGTCGGAACTAAATCCCTCTTTATCTTTGATAGTGTCTATAGTAAGTTAGTATCAACACGTTAGAACATGTGTGTTGTTATTATCTGTTTTTGTGTTGAATAAGTGATGGGTTTTATTATATCAAGTAATCGCTCTGGGGCTAATCATAGTATAGAAATTTCAGCGTAATCAGTAAGGGTTTGTGAAGAGTGGATGACAAACCTTTGACTTAAGAAGACGTTCTTTTTTCGACATCTTCAAATTTTCCCTCTATTGATGTAATGTTTTTTATATTCATTTTCATAGTTTTTATTTTTATTGATTTTATTTGAAATTTCCATCCTTGATACGTGTATCAACTTCATGCTCTCACTTTAGTTTTATCATATTTTTAAAACATCTTTTTCTCGTGTGTCTGTTGTAGTTTTCATTTTGTAATGGGTGACTCACTATCATTAGTGAACTTAAAACAATCCACGGAATGGTTGGGGTCCCATTTTCCTGGAACCAATTTTTCAATGTGTCCACATAATGTAAATAGGCGAGTCAGGATTATCCCGTTCAGGGAGAGGGCCAATCCTGATTGTGTACATTAGTGCGAAAATGTTACGGATTAGAAGATTGATGTATTTGCAGTCCCAAAAAACTGATAAAGAATATTCACCATTTCTGACAGACTTTAAGACCTCGTATTGTAGGATATCAGTTGAAATTGAGGATTCTATAACATACTGAAAATCTGTTGGGGACAATTATATTGATTGAATGTATCTTGCTTAACGTCTCGCTCGAGAAGTTTTCACTCATATGGAAACGTCACCAACACCTGTGAAGGGCTTCAAATTTATGCCTATGTTCGGTGCTTATGGTCATTGAGCAGCGAGGGTTCTTAAGCGTGCCACACCTACTGTGACACGGGACATCCGTTTTTAAGGTAATCTCCCGAGAACCCGTGACATTCACACCTGATGCCGAGCGTTTGGCGATGGAACTGTCACTCCCGGTTTTAACGACGTCGGTCTGTCGCGGCCGGGATTCGAACGCTCTAACCTCTAGGCCAACGCGGCGCTGTTGGGGACGAGGAGGAACTCATGGTGTTGTATGTTTGTTCAGCAACATACAATTTCATATTTAAATAGTTTAATGTGCTTGTCTAATAAGTGCCTTGGAGATAATTTGAATAGGGAATATAACTCCTTTTGTAATGCAATTTCGCTACTTCGAGAAGCATGTGTGATGAGGTTAGTTTTATTAGAAGCATGTGTGATGAGGTTAGTTTTATTAGAAGCATGTGTGATGAGTTTAGTTTTATTAGAAGCATGTGTGATGAGGTTAGTTTTATTAGAAGCATGTGTGATGAGGTTAGTTTTATTAGAAGCATGTGTGATGAGTTTAGTTTTATTAGAAGCATGTGTGATGAGGTTAGTTTTATTAGAAGCATGTGTGATGAGGTTAGTTTTACTAGAAGCATGTGTGATGAGGTTAGTTTTATTAGAAGCATGTGTGATGAGGTTAGTTTTATTAGAAGCATGTGTGATGAGGTGAGTTTTATTAGAAGCATGTGTGATGAGGTGAGTTTTATTAGAAGCATGTGTGATGAGGTGAGTTTTATTAGAAGCATGTGTGATGAGGTGAGTTTTATTAGAAGCATGTTTGATGAGTTTAGTTTTATTAGAAGCATGTGTGATGAGGTTAGTTTTATTAGAAGCATGTGTGATGAGGTTAGTTTTATTAGAAGCATGTGTGATGAGGTTAGTTTTATTAAAAGCATGTGTGATGAGGTTAGTTTTATTAGAAGCATGTGTGATGAGGTTAGTTTTACTAGAAGCATGTGTGATGAGGTGAGTTTTATTAGAAGCATGTGTGATGAGGTGAGTTTTATTAGAAGCATGTGTGATGAGGTGAGTTTTATTAGAAGCATGTGTGATGAGGTTAGTTTTATTAGAAGCATGTGTGATGAGGTTAGTTTTATTAGAAGCATGTGTGATGAGGTTAGTTTTATTCGGCGTGTCTATTGTGGTCATTGCTTTACAGTAGAATTTGGCGTGGTAACAAACACTCATAGAAGCTTGATTTTCTTCACATTTTACCTTATCGCTTGGTTTGTTTTTTTTTTGTTTTTTTTTTTTTTTGTTTTTTTTTTTACGGAAATAGCTTACACGCGAGTATCAAGCCCAATCAAAAGTACGAGGAATGCTTTGCTGAATATTGCTATAAATATATGAAAGGTGAAGATAGCGAACAGTGAACTCTTATGAGCAATACAAGATAGATAGTTGGGCAAACACGGACCCCTGGACACAACAGAGATGGAATCAGGTGCTTAGGAGGAGTAAGCATCCCTTGTCGACCGGTCACACCCGCCGTGAGACTTATATCCTCATAAGATAAACGGAATTATCCGTAGTCAAAATAAGTTTTTCACGAAAAGTCTAACAATCGGTATGAAACACGTCAGACAACATTTGACCCAATGATAGGTTATATTGACGAACTAGATCGTTATAACGACCATAAAATTCGCGAAATGCTGACTGTTGAAACCCCTGTACCACTAACTTGTTTGTCAGTAGCTTGCCTCGATTTAAAAATTGACCATACACAGAACAAGCTCTTGTGTATCGAATCAGCTGAGAGATAAATACTATATGCAGGCGATAATGAAATATTGCTACATAAATATGGGAAGTTGACGACGGAGAAGCTGAAATCATCCCGTTAGTCATACAGTTGAGTTGTCAGTTTGCCATTAATGTCTACTTCCAATAGAATATCTAAGTATGAAGGAGAAGTGGACGACTCTGTGGTGTCTTTTATTTCGAGCTCACAGGGATATATCAAATCGACATATGAATGAAAGTTATTATTGTTAATAGACAAAACGATATAGATAAAGCACAGAAATGGCAATGAACTCTTAAATTAAATATATATATATATATATATAAACCTTGTTTACATTGTCTAAAAATCTACTGACGAGCCCGCAGGGCGAAAGCACTATAGATAAAAGTTTGAGTATTGGATTTTATTTTTTGACTTTATATATATATATATATATATATATATATATATATATATACATATATATATATATATATATATAAAGCACAGAAATGGCATTGAACTCTTAAATGAACATAACTACCCTAACAGGTAAGTATGGCCGAGCGGTCTAGCGCGCTGGTTACACACTGCTAGGAGTTTGGTTCCGCAGGTCGTGAGTTCAATCCCGGGTAGGGGCGGAAGTGGGTATCCAAATAAAGTGAAATTTTCTGTGCTTTATATAATATATATTACATATAATTCATACTGAAATTGTTAATATAATATTTTTAGATATATTTACCTTAACTCTCACCTGGGCCCACTTGAAACTTGTTACCATGGAGCTCCCCCACCGCATCTCCCATTCAACACAAATTCTCCAAATGCTAAATTAAACTGATTCTTTGCAAATGCTCCAACTCAGCTGGTACTAACCCTAACCCTACAACCTATCATTGGGTCAAATGTTGTTTGACGTGTTTCATACCGATTGTTAGACCGTTCTTGGAAAACTGATTTTGACTACAGATAACTCTGTTTACCTGATCAAGATATAGGGCTCACGGGGGTGTTACCGGTCAACAGGAGATGCTTACTCCTCCTAGGTCCCTCTGGTGTGTCCTGGGGTCTTGTTTGCCCAACTATCTATTTTGTATTATTTATAAGATTGATCGTTGTTCCTTATCTTTCCTTTTCATGTTTGAAGGGTGAGATAAAATTATATGGTCGTTATAACGATCTAGTTCGTCAATACAACCTATCACTGGGTCAAATACTGTCTGACGTGTTTCATACCGATTGTTAGGCCGTTCTTGGCACACTGATTTTGAGAATCTTTCACTCCTATGGAGACGTCACCATTGCCTGTGAAGGGCTGCAAAATTTAGGCCTATGCTCGACGCTTACGGCCTTTGAGCACGGAGCAATCTTTATCGTGTCACACCTGCTGTGACACAGGGCCTCGTTTATTGCGGTCTCATCCGAAGGAACGTCCCATTTAGTCGCCTCTTACGACAAGCAAGGGGTACTGAGGACTCATTATCTGGCTATATGTAGCTCTAAAACTTCATAGTTATTTCGGATTTCAAACATTTCGGTTGAGCATCACTGAAGAGACATCATTTGTCGAAATGCGCATCTGGTGCATCAGAATTGGTACCGTATAAGTTTTACATTACCAGGATCCCCATTTCTTATTGCATGTGCGATCGCTGAAGAATTAATTATACGTTCTATATTATAGGTTCAGAGACTAGTTTCGATAATCTTAAATGTATATTAACAATAAATAAGTTAATTTAAAGTGTGTATATCCCAGATCAGAAAAGGCACGAGGGGGTGTTGTATGACCTATGTCCCATTATCACCACATGCGATTTCTGGTGAAATATCGAGCCCGAAACATACGATTAAAAATAAGCGATAAATTTTCTTCAGAAAAATTGGGACGCGCCACAGGGGCTAAGCCCGTTTGGGTCCAAACTCTGTGATACCATCAAACTGTACATCTGGTTCAATCTCTTTTAAAACTAGAAGTTTCATTTACCTTTACCCATGTAATGCAGCATTCTGTATATTACAGCTTGTCCAAATATTCTTTTATCACCCACTCAATCCCCGTGAAACATCGTCTAAGCCAAAGGTCGTGAATTGGGGTGGAGGTGGATTCTTGAAACTGGGATAACAGGGTGAATTATATGACATTAGGACTCTAAAGTATAGTTATTTCTACACCAGGTATTTGGAGTCTGTGAAGATAAATGTTGAGAAATGGAAAGGGGCATAATGGACTCGTAAAGTTCAATTTGATACAAAATTGTACGTTATTTTTCAATTAAAATTTAAATTATTAATTTTGAGTTCCAGTTCAATGCTTACAGAATTTCCCAATTGAATTTTATTGTTTTATTTAAGTATTCCTAGATATAGACTTTCATGAATGGTATTTGCACAACCTCCTGATGTATGTTATTATTAGAAAGATGTTGATGCTTCTAAGATATCACGTCATAGAGGCCGTTCTTTACATATTGATTACGGATTACTCCGCATACAGGGCTCACTGCGGGTGTGACCGGTCAACATCGGATGCTTACTCCTCCTAGACAATTGATCCCACCTCTGGTATGTCCAAGGGTTGAATCGAGTTTGCCCTACTCTTAATGTTGTATTCTTTATAGGAGTTATGATATTGATTACTGTTCGTTATCTTCACTTTTGCATCAAACTCTTATATTAGAGTCAAGTCCTAATTCGCTACAGTTGAATATATGGCGATTCTTGTGGACATCTTTCACGAAAACTCTACGATTTTTTCGGTTTTCGGAAAGTTTGTGGTATTGTATTAATTTGAATATTCATAGAACCATATTCCATGAATTACAAATATGCATGTATGGAAATATTCTAGGACATTGCGCTGAAACTGACTTCCACGCACAAGCGAGGTTAAAGCGGATGTTATGGGGGAAATCGGCTTGACCATCCACAAGTGTGCGTTAATTCACGTGGAATTTGTTTATAGATTAAAACCTCTTTGGGTAGCATTATGGCCTTACTCTTTGCCGTACACCCCTATGAGAGGTGCAAATAATGAACAGTGATCAATCTCGTAACTCCTATAAGCAATACAAAATAGAGAGTTGGGCAAACACGGACTCCTGGATATACCAAAGGTGGGATCTGGTGCCTAGGAGGAGTAAGCATCCCCTTGTCGACCGGTCACACCCGTCGTGAGCATAGGAGGGTGTCATTCTGCACATACACAACTATCTATCTAACGGGATCGACAATGTTTCGTAAACAATTGAGAGAATTGATTGATTGATTTTATATTATTTAACGTCCATCTTGAGAATTTTTCACTCATATGGACACGTCACCATTGCCGGTGAAGGGATGTAAAATTTAGGTCTTGTTCGGAGCTTACGGCCTTTGAGCAAGGAGGGATCTTTATCGTACCACACCTGCTGTGACTCGGGGTCTCGGTTTTCACGGTCTATTCCGAAAGACAATACCATTTACATGTAGTTGCCTCTTACGACAAGCAAGGGGTACTGTGGTCCTATTCTAACCCGGACCACAAATATTCTGTATGGTTTGTGAAAAACAGCGTATAGTGCTCTTATCACGATTGACGTTATGGTTGGTTGCATATTGTTTAACGTCCCACCCGAGAATGTTTCAAGCATATGAAGACGCCACCGTTGCAGGTGAAGGACTGCAAAATTTAGGCCTATGCTCGGCGCTTTCGGCCTTTGAGCAGGGAGGGATATTTATCGTGCCACACATGCTGTGACACAGGGCCTCGGGTTTTTTTTTTTGGGGGGGTCTCATCCGAAGGATCGCATTTTTCGACTCTTGCGACAAGTTAGGAGTACTAAGGACCTAATCTAACCTATTGTAGTGATAGTCATTTCCTCATGAATGCGTTGTGGCTGTAAACAATGCACCTATGGCTACCGATGCATATATTACGCCTATTTCAATGGCTGGGAATTCCAACGGAAATGAAAGTATAATGTAAATTTTAAAGAAGTAAATTTTCATTTTAAAAATACACGGGTACGAACTGCGAAGTGCCTACCCCCCCCCCCCCCCCCCCCCCCCCCTTAAGTGTGTCGGCGTGACGTGTTGCAGGTCATACGCCCATAGCTTATTTCTTAAAAATGGACATCATTGGTGAAGTCGCAATGGTATTTTGAAATGAAAAATAATATTCAAGCTTGTGAGCACAAATATGTTTATGCCCGACAGGATTAAGGTATGAAACTCAAACGTCATTGTACCTTATTATTGCCACTGGTATAGAACTAATTATGGTGAATATTGGCGTGATCTCGGCGTAGATAATAATAATGATTGATTGGTTTTATATAGCGCTTTTTCCAGCGTATGCTGCTCAAAGCGCGTTACAATGCATTATTACCCCGGCAGACCTTATCTCAATCTAGAACTTTCTCAGCTTCCTAGGAGGAATACAGTGCAAGCTGCCCATTACAAGCGCTAGAGCACTAACATTCGAACAATATCTTTCACTGTCTATAGCCAGGTACCCCTTTTACACTTGGGTGGAGTGAGGAAATTCATGTAAAGTGCCATTCCCAATGACACAACATCGGCCCTGCCACGGCCAGGACTCGAACCCACGACCTTTTGGGCGAGAGTTTTACACCCAACGGGTGACGGTATCCACCAATTTGAATTTCAGAATTTCTTTACTATATAACTGAAGCATATCATATTTCAGTGGTTTCCTGCTACTTTATTCATTTTCTCGTCAAGTTTACAAAGTGGGCAAATTATTGGCACTGATGTAATCATGAATATGGGCAATATCCTAGGTATGCTAAGTTTTAACGTTCAACTGTTGCAGGTGAAATATTTTAGATTGTGAATATTTCCTGGTCCTTGGAAAATTTATGAGTCAACTGATGCTGAAAAGTTAAAACATCGAAAACGGCCATCAGGACCCAATTGCATGACGGTTAGTCAACTTTAACAGACAGTTAACTTCCCATTCACTCTCACAACTAGACATCAACTGTCAGTTAAATTTAAGTCATCTTCGTGTAACTGGGCTCAGAGCTTTGTATATAGAGAGAAAGAGCATTAACTTGTATATGTACCCGGGACGTTTCGGTGCGGATCTTAACATTTTACGAAACGTTGGCATTCAATAATTGCCCAGATATTGCACGCTAAAATTCTTGAGACTTTAGGTACATTTTATTCCTAACAAATTATTAGCTTTAATGATCTCAAGGTTTACAGACTACGAATTTTTAAGATACTGAAATATATTTCTTCTATTAGCATTTCTTATACATGTATATTGAAATCTCCCTAGCAACAACAATATTGTAGTAAACTATACAGTGGCTAAGATTACATTTTGGTAAATCAGAGTTTGTACAATAATATATGGAGGTATCAAATTTTTCCAAACACCAAATCAAAGTTTATAATGTGTATTTTGTAGAAACGATTCACTGTTCAAAGATGAAATTATTCAAACTGTCAACAATTTTTACCGAAATCAGCTCGAATGCAAGAAAGTCCCATTGTAAATCAAGGTTTATACTTTTGTCTCATAGTTCAGTATTAAAATCGTTTTTACTGTTAGAAATCAACGTTTTTATTACAGTAGAAATATGTTTAGCCATAGTTTACAATAGTGACTTTTTCCATCAAGATCTGCCATCGTTTGTCGCCGTAGCGACGGTTTCAAATCATCAGCTTGCCATTGTGATGTTACTCTGTTTCGTGAGAAAGTATTATTCTCAACTATTTTAGATATATTACAATGAGCAGAAATATCATCAATAAGACAAAGCTTTCTCACGTGATAATACACAAAAGGTTATAACCCATAAACACAGCGTCAAATATAAAATTTCAGATTTTTTTTACGCATTTTTAAAAACCATAAATCAAAGTCAGCCTGTATCCAAAAATACTTCATTTCAAATAATATAAACATTATAAAAACGAATACTTCCTGTTATTTCGATTTTATGTTTACCTGAATATAAAATTTGATGCTTTTATGTATGAATCATAATATATGACCAAAAGGCGCGGTTCTTTCTCCCCGGGAATAGTTGGTGACTAGTCTGGTGAATCAAACAACACACTGCAGATCTTTACATCTTTAAACAGCATACATTATCCTGCATTCATTTGTAATGTATATTTCTGGGCTAACAATTCGACCAACTCTGATAATGTTAGTTAAAGAACGGAACAATTTTATGTCCAATGCAAGGATTAAAGACTCCAGTTTTTCTTATGCTTTTTGAAAGAACATATTTCAGTTGCAATTTAAATTTTTTTTTAAAACCCACAATATATAACTTTTAAGTAACCTTTTATGGGACATTTTCTACACTACCTTGGTAGTCTACAATGGTTTAATCCTTCGATTTCGTGTAATAAAAATAATCCAATATATTTTCTTATTTTCTTTTACGATTGAAAGGTACATTAGAGGAATTGTATTTTTTTTTTTTTTTTTTTTTTTTTTTTATACAGATAATTGAAAATAATATCGAGTCTTATTGGCTTTAAGAAATATTGTCATTCCTTAAGCTTACACATGGGATAACAATCAACTGATTCATCTTATTAAATATTGTGATTAATAAGGAACAAACATCTTGGCCGTTTTGCGCGGGATGGTTTTTAAATGAGCATATTTTTCTATTTTAGTAAACTTCGTCGAAATCAATCCATAAAGGAAAACTCCGTGTTTTCTTCTTTAATTCGTTTAGGATTGATAGATTGCTTAGAAAAGACGTCTCTAACGGCTAAGACGAATGTCTAATTGAATCATATTTTATGTCATCCATTATATGATTTTAATTTTATTGAATTCGAATATCACAATGATTGAATGATATAAATTGTACTTGAAAGTGGAAATTCATTGGTGGAAACAAAAATAATATGGTGTTATGAAATCTAAATTTAAATGCACAACAAATATGGGACTTAAGCAATCTTTCACTTTCTTTTGATATAATTTTGTTCATTGTAAATTAATACAAAGATGACGTTGCATCTAAACACATTCACAGTATCTGTGCTTCTCTCCAGATTGGCAGATGTTGCGTATTTTTCCTATGTATTCAGCTTTTGTTCTTTCAAAATAGTTTTTACATCCGTTTTCTTCAACTGAAGTGTCTAAACATTCCTAGAATTAAATTAGAGATGTGAAAATATTTGGATGTGGCTATTAATACACATAAATACATACATAGCTAGATTTCAATGTTTCTGAACTGATGTGTCTACATTAAAGCAGCGCGGATACTGGATTTCTCAATCACTGATATGTATTTTGGTTCTGCCGTCAATATTGTGACAGTCTTATGGTATCGATTTCGAAACAAAAGATTATTATATCATAAACATTTACGGTTTTTAGATTTCTGTTTCACAGCGAGTGGGGCAATATTAATACGCCATATATCAGGTGTTTGCGTTCCATTTGACACTGACAGTTAAAAGCTACATTTTCCGACACATGTCAGTTCCTCTCGGTTTTTTTTAATATTTGTTGACGACTTAAGAAACATCGCCCATCTATGGATCCGTATAGGTTTAATTAATAAAACCATTGCTTCTTAATAATGCTTTATACCTAAATGTTTTAGAATTAAATACTATAGTGATACTTTATTAGTTAGGTTTTATACGTTAATAACGATTTTACAACAAAATGATGTTTTAAAACTAAATAATATAGTAATGTTTTATAAGATAAGTTTTATAAGTGAATGTTTTATAACTAAATAAGTTTTTTGTAACTAAATAATGTTTTTTGCATGTAAGTAACTAATGTGTATAACTAAATAATGCATATAGGTAAATAATGTTTTATAACTAAATAATGTTTTAAAAGCAATATTTTGTAAGTAAATAATGCTCTATACGTAAATAAGGTTTTATGATTAAATAATGTTGTATAGCAATAAAAACCCATCTTGTTAAATTGTATTTTAGTTCTTCATGAAAACAATGACCTTTCATATTGGTGGGAACACTAGTATCTTTATAAAAGAAATAAGTTAAGGTGGATTGATTCTCATGTGATTTATCGATATTAATGGTTGAAAGTGGACAAACTGTATTAATTTCCACTCAATATAGTTAAATCTAATTAATGACCAAAGAAAATGTGCATGTTGCCACATTTTTAAAGCTGTCAGACATACAAAAACAGAAGTATGTGTTAAAAATGTATAGTTTTTAAAGAAACTTTAAATTTAAAGGCTTATGCAAATTATCCCATGCTTCCGCTTTTCTATATATCTTGTAATATATGTATAAAAACCTAATCAAAATTAATTGATAATGAGGTGTTTAATTGTTATCAACATTTTTGACATCAAATATTAATTTGTCATTATTGTCTTCCATACGCCTTGTTTTAACAGAATCGATCAACATGTGTTTTATCATCAGGCAAACAACCAAAATCGACCAACATGTGTTTTAGCATCAAACAAACAAACTGAATCCATCAACGTGTTTTATTATTAGACAAACAAACAGATTTGCACATATTGATACTTTAAAACCAATATTATTTTCTGGCATGGACATGCCCCTCGGGAACAAGACGGTCTTTTTTTAACTAATTTACAGTATATGTAACTGACTAATTTACAGTATATGTAACTGACTAATTTACAGTATACGTAACTGACGGTCTTCGGTTGGCCTTATTTGTGTTGTGTGTGCATTGCGCGCGCTTTCTTTACACGTGGTCGGAAATAAAACAATGGCGTCGGTAAGTTTTGACATCGAGTTCATCCACTGTATAAAATATGAGTAAGGACCTATCCGACTAAATTAATTATATTAAATCATGTGTAGAACACTAAAGGGTAGCTCCAAGAAGTATTAGAAGAATAGCATATAGCATGCTGATAAGGTAGTAACGTGGTCAACACTTTTCGGAAGGAAAACTTTATGTAAAGAGACACGCTGTAAAAACCCTAGTTTTTTGTATGCATGTTTGATAAAGCTTTTTGTTTCATCCTATTCAGTGAATATCGTAATTACTGATATCATTATCAAATTGAAGCATGCATTTATGACCAAACCGAAACATTGTTCATCAATGCCTAACCTCAAAGTTACATTCATCGGTACATGAACTATTCATAATCTATTCTTACTATATCTATTATATCTTTGAATGGCTGGGTTCGAGTTAAAATCGATGGTCGTAATGATGGTTTCTTGTGGTGTGAGAAATTTCAGAATGATGAAATTGTAGTGTTCCAGTTATTTTGTTTTTAGGAAGGCCATTCTAATGACAAATATCTGTGGTTAAAAATGTTAAAGAGATCCCTAACATTTTGATAAGAATATTAATGTTAATTTTTCATGTTCTGTCGAAAAGACTTTGCAAAAGCTGCACGTCTTGATAAGGCCATGGATTTACTCGTGCTCCTGTCCCTGCAGCCTAATGTGTCGACTGCAGATCCAAATCTCGACAGAAACTCTAGTTTGTAGAGATTCATTTGATAGAGATAAAGCCGTTTTTATGTCATTTAAAACAGGACAGAACTACTTTTTTCTCCTTTATTGCCTTTGATGTGTACAGTCGTATTCTGACCGAGGATTGTAACTTAATTGGCAAAAAACGGAATGCATTTTTCTGGTTGAAATTACCATTTAATTCATTCGCTTTACTATACATGTATGTAAATGAAAATATATCAGTATCACTGTTTGCGTGTGTAAGAGAGCACATACCTTGATTAAAATTAGTGTGCGCAGGTCTCAAACAAATAGCACTTTCCACCAAGCAATGCAAACCAAATATTAAACAACACGGTTCATATACAGTAACAGTGATAAATGAAGTCCATTTGTTCAATCCCGTGGGGATCCAGGTTAGAAAATGTCGTCAGTACTCCTTGCTTGTCTTAAGAGGTGACAAAATAGGATGGTCATTCGGATGAGAACGCAAAAACCGAGGCCTCGTGTCACAGCAGGTGTGGCACGATAAAGATCCCTCCCTGTTCGAAGGTCGTAAGCGCCGAGCATAGGCCTAAATTTTGCAGTCCTTCACCGGCAGTGGTGACGTCTCCATATTAGTGAAAAATTCTCGAGCGGGACGTTTTAAACAATATACAACGGACCAACCGACCACGTCACAAACAAAACTGCGGACATAAAAAATAATTTCACTGTATTCTTGTGTTTTTCATAATTTGGAATACGTTTATTATCTTATAAACATTGGGTTTAAAAATACATAAGGATGTGCATAATAAATTTATCATTACTACAGTGACTTGATCCGAAGAGTTGGATCACGTCTCGGGGACAGGAGCGGATCTTTTGATCAGATTCGACGCTTCGCGTCTCGTTTGATCTGATGATCCGCACCTGTCAACTCTTCGGACCAAGTTACTGTATGTATATATATATGTCTTGTCTGTGATGTACGTATGTCTTGTCTGTGATGTACGTATGTCTTGTCTGTGATGTACGTATGTCTTGTCTGTGATGTACGTATTTCTTGTCTGTGATGTACGTATGTCTTGTCTGTGATGTACGTATGTCCTGTTTGTGATGTACGTGTGTCTTGTCTGTGATGTACGTATGTCTTGTCTGTGATGCGGTCGTTCAAATCTTGATGTAAGGAAACTGAAATTCATTTGATAATGAGAAAGAATATCGATTTTTCCTATTTTAAGAAAAATATTTTAGACAGTTTGCCATTGGGGGAAAATGCTTTAAAAAACGTTTTTACAGATCAATGTACGCTTCCGATTGGGGGCTACCCCCCCCCCCCCCCCCCCCCAACATACTTGCTTTTATTAATATCATTTATTTAAAACCTATATAAATAACTCACATGATCAGCTTGATTTGTCGGGAGCTGTCGCCCTTAATCCCCCGCTTAATTACGCTCAATCGCCACTGGGCTTCTAATGAATTTTATTACACGAAACATTGACGAAATTCACGTCTCACCGGTCGCGGTAGCTCAATGGTAGAGTGTTCGCTTCGTAACCGAGAGGTCGTGAGTTCGAGACCCGTTAGTCCCATAACCGCGTCAAACCTAAGACGTTAAAATAGGTATGGAATGCTCCATCGCCAAACGCTCGGCATTTAGAAGTGAGAATCGTGGGTCTTTCAGATATGACCTTAAAAAAGGAGGCTCCGTACCGCGGCAGGCGTTGGTACGATAAAGAACCCTCACTGGTCCGGCCCTGAGCGCTAAGTATTGGTCTCAATTTACAGTACTTCTACAGCTGGTGACGTCTCAATAGGAGTGAAAAATTCTCGACGGGACGTAGAAAACAATCAATCAATCTCAGCATCCGAAGCGAAAATGCTGCTGTGTTTATATACAGTCCGCTTAGCAACAGGAAGGGGAATAACTGCTCATGCACAGTCGCGTGTCATTGGAAACCGGCATACTAGAAACTTACTAAATTATGTCAGTTTAACAGAATCAAAACACGGATTAGCGGTTGGTATATATTAAAATATATCATTGCTACAGTGAATCGGATCACGTGAAGTTGACAGACGCGGATCATCCAATCAAACGAGACTGTTACAGGTGATTGACTTCTGTTTGGATTTGCTATTCATCTATATCTTCCTTTATCTTGAGAATTAAATGCTATAGTTCAAGTTCCAATTGATTAAAATTGATTGCTATGAGGTAAATTTTGCCAAATATATCGACCTCTTTGACGCCTATTAATATTCCCATGATAAGATATTTCCTTCTATTTACTTCATTTCTTTCTTTGTAAGATTTTTTTAATTACGGAAATACGTACCTTCTATGATCACTATGCTCCTTGATTCTTAGCATCACTTGTTATTTATGGATTACGCGTATGATCTCTAAACTTTATTGTGCTATCGATGCATTTATCGTCAAATTATTCTTCCTACGCATGATTTATAGATAGACTGTGGTTGATTAAAACCATTATCAAAGCACTGCATTGCTATTTCGGAGAATGCGGAAAGTATTATCCTCTTCAGCATATTTCTGTTTTACGTATACATGAAGCTGTCTACGATATATTTTTTTTTTAAGTCAAGCATAAGTCCGCGTAACTAAAGTTCACAGGTGCGAATCGGGAACAAAAATTCGTCCTCCATTTTTATTCAATGTTTTGTCGATAAATGCTGATAGGAGGACAAGAAAGTTAAAGTTATATCAATGTTAGAAGTTTAAGCGCAAAAATGTTTGGATGATCACGGCCAGTTTTTAATTTTACAACCTGGATGATTCTTACGTTTACTTTTTTATTTGAATTTGTTTTCCTGCAACTCAAGACGGACGCAGTATATCAGTGGTAAGGCCTTTGCTTCGTAACCGGGGAGGTGGTGAGTCGGAGCCCCGCTACTGACATGACCGCGCTAAAATTAAGACGTAAACATCTGTAGTGATTGCTCCTTCGACAAATGCTCGGCATTTAGAAGTGATAATGACGGGTGTTTCGGACCTTAGAAACGGGGGGTCCTGTGTCGCGACATACGTTTGTACGTTAAAGAACTTTCACTGCTTCGGTCCTGAGCGCTACGCATAGGCCTAAATGTGTGGTACATCACTGGTGACGTCTCAATATAAGTGAAAAATTCTCGACGGGACGGAAGACAATCAATCCTGCACCTCATGAAGTGAAATCTGAAATTGGTATCTTGGATGATTTAGTTGCAGTGAGTTGGTTGGTTGTGTACTACTTAACGTCCCACTTGAGAATATTTCACTGATCATACGGAGACGTCACCATTGCCGGTGAAGGACTGCAAAATTTAGGCCTATCCTCGGCGCTTACGGCCTTTGAGCAGGGGGGGGGGGGTGTCTTTATCGTGACACAGGATGTCGGTTTTTGTGGTCTCATCAGTTGTAACTTGCCAATGACTTTAAGGTCTTATACGAAGCATAAAGCTTTCATTCCAATTCTGAGCGCCATAAACTAGTCGCTATATCGACTCCGATCTGTCGCTATATCAGCTTCTGTCGCTATATCGACTCCGATCTGTCGCTATATCAGCTTCGATCTGTCGCTATATCGACTTCGATCTGTCGCTAGCTATATCGACTCCGATCTGTCGCGACCAGGGATCAACCTCATGCATACGAAGCAAGCACTTTGCTCATGGAGCTACTACGGCGGTTGATTCCAGAATTTCTTAAATAGCTGTATTTGACCTTGTCAATGCAAATGAAAGCCTAGTATGCATAAAATATCCCCACAAGTCACAGTTATATAAGATAAAGGTGTAACTAAACTTGTTTTTGAATAGGATTCGTCAGGTAAGGGTTATAGCAGGTCTATGAATCACACTGAAAAATTAACGTTTCAATCATTTTTACCATTTAAAGATTTATTTACAAAACGTGATATATTTTTTCGATGTTCCTATACTTGAGATACATTTTCGATTTATCTTTGTTTTGTTTTTTTATTCTTGATTTTGAGCTTTATATAAAACTGAAGATTTGTCAACAGTTTACTCATTCGTTTGATTAATGCGTCAATCCATCAACTCCATCTAGTTCATTGACGGACTACAAATTCATACATATTAATTTTGAAGCCGACATTTCACCTCGTAAATAGCTCCATAAAAGACAAAATCGAAAGTCCCAGGGTTCATATGTCGTCAGAACATACAAGTCGCAGTCTGGTCGTGCAAAGAACTCCAAATCACGTCTTAAAATAATTCAAAATCATTATTCAAGTCACTCGCAGTTCAAGAGAAGTTTAACTGTTGTTTAAGTACAACGTTCACATCAAACAAAACGTTTCGATTTCAGTATTTATTTAACATTCAAATTTGTATTCGCAGACAATAATATTGCAATATTTCTGTCTGTGAGTCTATCAAATATTTCTTTCATCTTTTATTAGTAATCTGTTGACACCCCCTTCCTTGGTCAACAATCTATTGCTATCGAACTATCCCGATTACCCTATTTTCATTGGCTACGCACGTCACGTTATCTTTCATCCACCCTTGTAACGTCATACATGAAGTTTGCATTTCACAATTATTGTTACGTACTCTAACGAAGAGTGTCACAAAATCCTGATATTTACGTTTTCGCAGGGGGTCGTTTTATTGTCTATATGAACGTGCAATATGGTTGTAAAAGAGTATCATTATATTTTTTACATATAACCGTAATTATTTAAATTTCAACATGAAAGAGAAATAAAGTTATAAAACAGAACAGTTATAGAATGTCGCCCAGAGCAGTAAACTGAGGTCAACAGATCAATTCTTGGGTCAAACAAAACAGTTGTTGTCCTCGGACAATAACTGTATGATACACTCCTTAATGCATTTTAGCGTTTTATCTTATGAAATATATTCAGAGTTGCGTTAGCTGAACAGTTCCTTACAAAATGCACAGTGTATAACATCGAGGATCCAGGATGCATTAAGGATGTTTGGTCCTCAGTTTTCAAATCAGAAATTTTTTTAAGACCTATTGGTATTGGTCTGCTTCCGTCATGCGTTAACTATTGAACGTCTTGATAACTACTATTCCGATTCTTTACAAATGGTATGAAGCATATTCGGGACGAAGGGGACATAAATTTAAGGTCGATCGATCCTCATGTGACTTATCAATAATAATGGTTAAAAGTGCAAAAACTGTATTAATTTCCATTCGATATAGTTAAATTTAAACAATAACCATAGAAAATGTGTATGTTGCCACATTTTTAAAGATGTCGGACATAAAAACAAAACCAGAAGTATATGTTAACATCAGAAAATCACACATTTTCGTTGTATAGAATAATTAAAATAGATAAAATCTTGTTGAAATGACAAATTTTAAATATGTATAAATTAATTGTGGATATTAGGGAAATCATGCATAATAGACATGCAGTAGAAGAAATACCAGCATAGGAGTTATTGCCCTTGACAACATTTTTTTTAATTATAAAGAAATGATTATCTATAGAAAATATACACTTTTTCAATATCAATAGTTTACCAAATTTTTTATTTTATGTAGTAAATAAAATTCTTTTGAAGATATATTTCTTTCATGCGCAAAGTTTAATTTGATAAAGATTTTTGCAAAAACCTATGACATCACACGAGGATCGATTAACCTTAAGGACTCCTGCACCCCAGGAGCCATAGGGGTGGGCAAAGGCTGTCAACAATTGACCAATTTTCAAAAATATTCTTCTCCACAATCGCACATCTAAAGAAAAACTAAATGCATAGTCATGTAGAGCAGGAACGCCTCTACTGGAACTTTAAATTTTATGATCCCCTGGACAAAGGTTCTGATTCTAGGACAGGGCCAAACTTAGTATATAGTGTTTATGTGTAAAATGTGTTAAATTACATATTCTTTAATGTTATTGACACTAAATTGAAACCAAATGGATATTTATAAGGAACAGGTACATGTAGCCCTTTACAAAAATCGTGGATTTCATGATCATGGGGTAAGGGTTTTGTTTCAAGGTTGGGTCGAACTTAGCAAGGTGAAGATAACGAACAGTGATCAATCCCATAACTCCTACAAGCAATACAAAATAGATAGTTGGGCAAACACGGACCCCTGGACACACCAGAGATGGGATCAGGTCTTTTTCATTTGAAAGACTTCCTCTTTGATCATGATTTTGCTGATGCTGTGAAACAAAATGTATTTTTGGGAGAAGCAGAAAGGGGTGCACCAAAATTATGAATTTTGCAAGTCCAGGAAACTGAGGTGGATCCTAAATAGTCATAAAGTGTTAATATAACATGTATTATGAAAGACTTTCATCAGTTTGAGCACTTCCGGGGCATTTGTATTTTAAGAACAATGTTTCATACTGCTACCGGATATTAGAATTTAGCATAGATATGCAGAACAGAAAAATTATCAAAGATCTCATAGCTAGTGATATTTTTAACTAATACTCGGGTGAATGATAATGCCTGTGGGCCTCCTACTTATATCTTAAACATTTGGCGATTTATTAAGTCAGATAGAGAATTGGGGTCTCCGAGTTTATTATAGAGCTGCATGACATTGAGTTTGACCCTTTTGCACTTATATTCAACAAATAGCTGTTCAAATATACATTCGTTTTAATTAGCATGATTAACTTTCCCTAAAGAATTTACTATAAAATAGTACATTTGATAAACCCAATGACAAAAACATTCATGGTATTAGTGTATGTTTCACATTTATGGTATTAGTGTTTGTTTCACATTCATGGTATTAGTGTGTTTCACATTCATGGTATAAGTGTGTTTCACATTCATGGTATTAGTGTGTTTCCCATTCATGGTATTAGTGTTTGTTTCCCATTCATGGTATTAGTGTTTGTTTCCCATTCATGGTATTAGTGTGTTTCACATTCATGGTATTAGTGTGTTTCACATTCATGGTATTAGTGTGTTTCACATTCATGGTATTAGTGTGTTTCCCATTCATGGTATTAGTGTGTTTCCCATTCATGGTATTAGTGTGTTTCACATTCATGGTATTAGTGTGTTTCACATTCTTCATGGTATTAGTGTGTTTCACATTCATGGTATTAGTGTTTGTTTCACATTCATGGTATTAGTGTGTGTTTCACATTCATGGTATTAGTGTGTGTTTCACATTCATGGTATTAGTGTGTTTCACATTCATGGTATTAGTGTTTGTTTCACATTCATGGTATTAGTGTGTTTCCCATTCATGGTATTAGTGTGTTTCACATTCATGGTATTAGTGTGTTTCACATTCTTCATGGTATTAGTGTGTTTCACATTCATGGTATTAATGTGTTTCACATTCTTCATGGTATTAGTGTGTTTCACATTCATGGTATTAGTGTTTGTTTCCCATTCATGGTATTAGTGTTTGTTTCACATTCATGGTATTAGTGTGTTTCACATTCATGGTATTAGTGTGTTTCACATTCATGGTATTAGTGTGTTTCCCATTCATGGTATTAGTGTGTTTCACATTCATGGTATTAGTGTGTTTCACATTCATGGTATTAGTGTTTGTTTCACATTCATGGTATTAGTGTTTTTCACATTCATGGTATTAGTGTTTGTTTCACATTCATGGTATTAGTGTTTGTTTCACATTCATGGTATTAGTGTGTTTCACATTCATGGTATTAGTGTTTGTTTCCCATTCATGGTATTAGTGTTTGTTTCACATTCATGGTATTAGTGTTTGTTTCCCATTCATGGTATTAGTGTTTGTTTCACATTCATGGTATTAGTGTTTGTTTCACATTCATGGTATTAGTGTTTGTTTCACATTCTTCATGGTATTAGTGTGTTTCACATTCATGGTATTAGTGTTTGTTTCACATTCATGGTATTAGTGTTTTTCACATTCATGGTATTAGTGTTTGTTTCACATTCATGGTATTAGTGTGTTTCACATTCATGGTATTAGTGTTTGTTTCACATTCATGGTATTAGTGTTTGTTTCACATTCATGGTATTAGTGTTTGTTTCACATTCATGGTATTAGTGTGTTTCACATTCATGGTATTAGTGTGTTTCACATTCATGGTATTAGTGTGTTTCACATTCATGGTATTAGTGTTTGTTTCACATTCATGGTATTAGTGTGTTTCACATTCATGGTATTAGTGTGTTTCCCATTCATGGTATTACTGTGTTTCACATTCTTCATGGTATTAGTGTTTGTTTCACATTCATGGTATTAGTGTGTTTCACATTCATGGTATTAGTGTTTGTTTCACATTCATGGTATTAGTGTGTTTCACATTCTTCATGGTATTAGTGTGTTTCACATTCATGGTATTAGTGTGTTTCCCATTCATGGTATTAGTGTTTGTTTCACATTCATGTTATTAGTTTGTTTCACATTCTTGGTATTAGTGTTTGTTTCACATTCATGGTATTAGTGTTTGTTTCACATTCATGATATTAGTGTGTTTCACATTCATGGTATTAGTGTGTTTCACATTCATGGTATTAGTGTGTTTCACATTCATGGTATTAGTGTGTTTCACATTCATGGTATTAGTGTTTGTTTCACATTCATGGTATTAGTGTGTTTCACATTCATGGTATTAGTGTGTTTCACATTCATGGTATTAGTGTTTGTTTCACATTCATGGTATTAGTGTTTCACATTCATGGTATTAGTGTGTTTCACATTCATGGTATTAGTGTGTTTCACATTCATGGTATTAGTGTGTTTCACATTCATGGTATTAGTGTTTGTTTCACATTCATGGTATTAGTGTGTTTCACATTCATGATATTAGTGTTTGTTTCACATTCATGGTATTAGTGTGTTTCACATTCATGGTATTAGTGTTTGTTTCACATTCATGGTATTAGTGTGTTTCACATTCATGGTATTAGTGTTTGTTTCACATTCATGGTATTAGTGTGTTTCACATTCATGGTATTAGTGTGTTTCACATTCATGGTATTAGTGTTTGTTTCACATTCATGGTATTAGTGTTTGTTTCACATTCATGGTATTAGTGTGTTTCACATTCATGGTATTAGTGTTTGTTTCACATTCATGGTATTAGTGTGTTTCACATTCATGGTATTAGTGTGTTTCACATTCATGGTATTAGTGTTTGTTTCACATTCATGGTATTAGTGTGTTTCACATTCATGGTATTAGTGTTTGTTTCACATTCATGGTATTAGTGTGTTTCCCATTCATGGTATTAGTGTGTTTCACATTCATGGTATTAGTGTGTTTCACATTCATGGTATTAGTGTTTGTTTCACATTCATGGTATTAGTGTGTTTCACATTCATGATATTAGTGTTTGTTTCACATTCATGGTATTAGTGTGTTTCACATTCATGGTATTAGTGTTTGTTTCACATTCATGGTATTAGTGTGTTTCACATTCATGGTATTAGTGTGTTTCACATTCATGGTATTAGTGTGTTTCACATTCATGGTATTAGTGTGTTTCACATTCATGGTATTAGTGTTTGTTTCACATTCATGGTATTAGTGTTTGTTTCACATTCATGGTATTAGTGTGTTTCACATTCATGGTATTAGTGTGTTTCACATTCATGGTATTAGTGTGTTTCACATTCATGGTATTAGTGTTTGTTTCACATTCATGGTATTAGTGTTTGTTTCACATTCATGATATTAGTGTGTTTCACATTCATGGTATTAGTGTGTGTTTCACATTCATGATATTAGTGTGTGTTTCACATTCATGGTATTAGTGTTTGTTTCACATTCATGGTATTAGTGTGTTTCACATTCATGGTATTAGTGTGTTTCACATTCATGGTATTAGTGTGTTTCACATTCATGGTATTAGTGTGTTTCACATTCATGGTATTAGTGTGTTTCACATTCATGATATTAGTGTGTGTTTCACATTCATGGTATTAGTGTTTGTTTCACATTCATGGTATTAGTGTGTTTCACATTCATGGTATTAGTGTGTTTCCCATTCATGGTATTAGTGTGTTTCACATTCATGGTATTAGTGTTTGTTTCACATTCATGGTATTAGTGTGTTTCACATTCATGGTATTAGTGTGTTTCACATTCATGGTATTAGTGTGTTTCACATTCATGGTATTAGTGTGTTTCACATTCATGGTATTAGTGTGTTTCCCATTCATGGTATTAGTGTGTTTCACATTCATGGTATTAGTGTGTTTCACATTCATGGTATTAGTGTTTGTTTCACATTCATGATATTAGTGTGTTTCACATTCATGGTATTAGTGTGTTTCACATTCATGGTATTAGTGTGTTTCACATTCATGGTATTAGTGTGTTTCACATTCATGGTATTAGTGTGTTTCCCATTCATGGTATTAGTGTGTTTCACATTCATGATATTAGTGTGTTTCACATTCATGGTATTAGTGTGTGTTTCACATTCATGGTATTAGTGTGTTTCACATTCATGGTATTAGTGTTTGTTTCACATTCATGGTATTAGTGTTTGTTTCCCATTCATGGTATTAGTGTTTGTTTCACATTCATGGTATTAGTGTGTTTCACATTCATGGTATTAGTGTGTTTCCCATTCATGGTATTAGTGTGTTTCACATTCATGGTATTAGTGTGTGTTTCACATTCATGGTATTAGTGTGTTTCACATTCATGATATTAGTGTTTGTTTTACATTCATGGTATTAGTGTTTGTTTCACATTCATGGTATTAGTGTGTTTCACATTCATGGTATTAGTGTTTGTTTCACATTCATGGTATTAGTGTTTGTTTCACATTCATGGTATTAGTGTGTTTCACATTCATGGTATTAGTGTGTTTCACATTCATGGTATTAGTGTGTTTCACATTCATGGTATTAGTGTGTTTCACATTCATGATATTAGTGTTTGTTTCACATTCATGGTATTAGTGTGTTTCACATTCATGGTATTAGTGTGTTTCACATTCATGGTATTAGTGTGTTTCACATTCATGGTATTAGTGTGTTTCACATTCATGGTATTAGTGTGTTTCACATTCATGGTATTAGTGTGTGTTTCACATTCATGGTATTAGTGTGTTTCACATTCATGATATTAGTGTGTGTTTCACATTCATGGTATTAGTGTGTTTCACATTCATGGTATTAGTGTTTGTTTCACATTCATGGTATTAGTGTGTTTCACATTCATGGTATTAGTGTGTTTCACATTCATGGTATTAGTGTTTGTTTCACATTCATGGTATTAGTGTGTTTCACATTCATGGTATTAGTGTGTTTCACATTCATGGTATTAGTGTGTTTCGCATTCATGGTATTAGTGTTTGTTTCACATTCATGGTATTAGTGTGTTTCACTTATGACCTCTCTGCTCTTAAAATGTTGAATTTGTTCCATTGATATTTGTTGTGATTATCAAGACAGAGAATTGTAAATGAAATTGATGGGTGAAATATTTTGTGACGCTTACCAAGACTTCTCAAAAATGAATATTTGGTGTTACTAAACTCTTCTCTAGAGAATAAAAATTGTATATATCAGTTAACAGTCCCTAGCATATCGGGTATGATGGAAATAATTCACAGATCAAACATTATAAAAGTGAGAATTGCATTATAATTTTCATCCTTTTCTTCTAGAAAGCGTCAGTCCTGATTTACAAATACATCTTATACAAAATATTATATTACAGGGGTCCTATGTTTGTTTTTGTTTCATTCTTCTGATATATATTGCTTTCGATCTCAATCCAATAATGAACTATATACGCCTGCGTTTGTTTTACGTGGGTGTATAACTACTCTCCAATTAATTATCGTTATCCATCAGATCATCGCCCACAATTTTGAGTTTTAGACATCATGTAAGAAAATTCGGTGTAGGCAAACGATATACTTTCTTTAATCATTAGACATTTGTGATGAATATAATTCATTATATCATAATATCATCATCTGCTCTGCTTTACATGTGTGAAAGATGAAGATAACGAACAGTGATCAATCTCACAACTCCTATAAGCATTACCAAATAGCGAGTTTTGCAAACACGAACCTCTATACATACCAGAGGTGGGATCAGGTGCCTCCTCTGTCAACCGGTCACACCCGCCGTGAGCCCTATTTCTTGATTATGTAAATGGAGTTTTCCTTATTAAAAAAATCAGTGTGCCAAGAACAGCCTAACAATCGGTATGAAACACGTCAGACAGCATTTGACCCAACGATAGGTTATATTGGCAAACTAGATCGTTATAACGACCATGGCATTTGCGAGATGCTGATTTTAAACGAGACTGTTGAAACCCCTGCGTCATCAACTTGTTTGCCAGTAGCCTGCTTCGATTTAAAAACTGATCATACGCAGAACAAGCTCTTACGTATCGAATCAGTTGAGATATATACACATCATATGCAGGTGATAATGGAATATTGCTACATAAGTATGGGAAGTTGACGATGAAGAAATTGAAATCATCCCGTTTGTCATAAAATTGAGTTGTCAGTTTGCAGTTAATATCTTTTTTCAATAAAATATCTAAGTATGAAGCAGAAGTAGACGTTTATTTCGAGTTCCCAAGAATAAAACATATATATCTAAATGTCGAATTGAAGGCCGCCGAATGTTTCTTCTCATATAGAAGTTTTTGAATAAATTCTTCTTCATAAGAATATAAACAGGTCAGCTAACCAAGGAGCATAATTCTTACCCATGGGAATTCCAACAGCCTGTTGGAAGACCTGTATATTATGTCCAGTTATTGTTCGTTGATATTTTTTTTAAAGATGCGTTGCTAATTTTGTAATATACGTGTAGGATTTATGAACAATTTATGTTAAATATTGCGTGCCATAGAATGTACAGTGATTATTTTACGGTACCCGACATAATGGTTGGGCCTTAACGAGACAGGTTTCTTAATATAGAGAAATCGTACTTCCTACCCGGATATATTAGTGCCTATATCAAACTTGAATTGCAATGGAAGTAGTCCAGAGAAGCGGTGGATCGAACACCAGTATTGTCTTGATCGTTTGCAGTACATGTTTGACCTTTCAGTGAATTAAGAAACACTCAATCAAACGCTGGTGCACTTTTAAGTTTTTATCAATAAAACAAATGACAAGTCAAAATCTCTCCAAAAAACTGTCACTGAAATTAATAGTATTTCTGAACTTGGTGATAACAACAATGGTGGTTTGTACGTGTTGGTCTGGCTATTGATAGACAAAAGCATATGCTATATATATTTTCTATTCACGTCGACTTGCCATAAAATGATACGCAAATATTTTAAGAAAAGATTCTATTATAACATTTACATCATTTTAACAATTTTTTGCAGTAGAATAATATTCACTTGAAGACAAGGTTTTTGGGAAGTTATTTTTTTTTTTTTTTTTTTTTTTTTTTTTTTTACAACTGCCAGTTCATATCTCAAGGAATTTCTCGGAATGGCAAACCGTTTATAGTTACAAAACATTTTAAAGTCCTTAAATGATGCAGTAAATCATACGGTGTGGCATAATTGGACAGAGGAATATAGAGGTTAACTCCTTGCAGAAGGAACTGTAAATGTTAATGATGTACCAACTCAGAAATATCACTCGCATTGGCGTTAGTATTATAGAGTAAAGATCGTTGTTAGTTTTAAAACCTCCATGAGTATACAACTTAGCGAAAACCGTCTGTACACAAAGGAATCATCTCATTTCATCCTGAGACTAATGATTGTAGAATTTTAAGTTCTAAAGTAATGGACTACATCATAACTACTAGTAATTCAAGGCACGTATCTTCGACTCCTATAGAAACATATCACTTTTCATGTGCTTGTCCCGATAGCCTACTTCTATACACATGTAACTGAAATAAAAAGGAAACACGTCAAGGTCACTCATTCTGAGGGTAAGGCTCTGGGATAGGGTGTGCGTACTCTAACCTCGTCACCGCGAAACTCTTTTATGATGACAAATGACTGTTTAGAGGAGTACAGCGATAACTTCAGAGACTGATGACACACTGTGGAAACCACAAAGTCTGTCAAACTCCGTAGATCGTCTGCATATGTTGATCTATATACCGAATTAGGGTAAGGAGTGTGTTGTGGCATTATCTTAATTTTGAACATTTCATCACTAAATTTCTTTAGAAGGTTTGACTTGAACTTGATAAACCCCAATCGATATACTATTACGTCTTTCTACCATTTCAAAGAGTGGTGAACTAAGAATATAGGTTAGAAAATATAGTAAATTGATTTAATGATGACGATCATAGGGTTTAAATATAGATTTGGTGTGAAATTGATGAATTAATAATGTTTTGTAAAATCATAAAGAAATATTGACACGATGTCCCTCAAAGAATTACACCAGCTAACAAAGCCTGTAACAACATTGTCTTTGTTTTTAAGGCTCATTATTACAACTGTAACTTCAACGAACTTGGTTACAACTACACATTTGATGATAATTAGTCATTAGGTCAAATAAATATGAGTTACAGTACTATACTGGTTTCCGAAACTTCACCAAAAAACTTACAAAGAACATTGCAAGATCTAGTAAATGCTCTATCAAGCCTTTATCTTTACTCCTCACCAAAAACTAACTGCTTTGTAGGAAAACCGATAAATTAAAGACTAGGCATTTTGTCTTCATAGACAGCTGCTCAATAAACACGGAACTAGGAAATAATCACATATTGTCATCAATCATCCAAAAATTATTTTTCTCAACATCAATCTTAATTTATGCACACGTACTTCAAAGTCGACGATAAAAAGATGCTGGAGTTTTTCATTGATAATATCTACATGTACGTAGTCTTTGGTGATTAGTTCTTCAAACAGTCTTTTGGAAATTCCATGGGCATGAATTATGCTCCTTTATTAGTTTACCTGTTTGTGTATTCTTAAGAGGAAGAAAATTTATCCAAAAGCTTCTAAATAAGAAGAAAAGAATTCTTTTGTGACTATCAACTCGACATTTAGATACATAAACATCGTCAATAATTTAACTATTAACCGTACCAGTATTCATTTTCATTCCAATGTCGATTCGATATATTCATGTGAACTCCCGTGGGGATCCGGGTTAGAATAGTTCCTCAGTACCCCTTGCTTGTCGTAAGAGGCGAATAAATGGACGGTCCTTCGGATGAGACCACAAAATCCGAGACCCTGTGTCACAGCAGGTGTGGCACGATAAAGATCCCTCCCTGCTCAAAGGCCATAACCGCCGTGCCTAGGCCTAAATTTTTTCTGCCTTTCACCGCAATGGCGACGTCTCCATATGAGTGAAAAATTTCAAGAGGGATGTTAAACAATATACAATCAATCACATTTATGTAAACTTGAAATGAAACACGCCTCAGGTTCTTTTCACGTCTGCTTCTTATTTTTATATACATTATTTATATAGATTTCTCCCTGTTCACACAGAGATTAACGGCAGACTAACAACACAATTTTATAAACAGGTATGATTTCAACTTCCCATATTTCTGTAGCAGTGTTCCATTGTTACTTGCCAAGGTTGTTGATGTCTCTTAAATGATTCCACACAGGAGAACATGTTCTGCGTATCATGAATTTTGCAATCGAGACAGACTGCTGACGAGACACACTACTGACAAATTACTTGAAGTTACAATTTCAACACTTTCGTTTAAAGTCAACATTTTGCCAATTCTATAATAATGAAAAGGTGAAGATAAAAATCTTGTAATCCTATAAGCAATACAAATTAAAGAGTTGGGCAAACACAGACTCCTGGATATACATGTACCAGAAGTGGAAAAAGGTGCCTCGGAGGAGTAAGCATCCCATGTCGACCGCACACACCCGTCGTGAGCCATATACCTTGATTAGGTAAACGGAGTAATCAGTAATCCATATAACTATTTGGCCCAATGACAGGTTGTATTTGCCGGCAAATTATTCAATTTTGTTTTCCTTACATGAGTTATGAGATTAATGAGTGTTCGTTATCGTCACCTTTTCATGCACCAGATGCGCATTTCGACAAATAATGTCTCTTCAGTGATGCTCAACCGAAATGTTTGAAATCCGAAATAACTATAAGTTTTAGAGCTAAATATAGCCAAAAATAGCGGGCCAAAAAGTGTAGTTCACCGGATATTGTACATGTATGTGCATGGCCAGTGACTTATATAGGGCTAGAAAGATAGTGTGATCATTCTGTTGATTTCTCATGACCAGTGACTTACATAGGGCTAGAAATCTGTTGATTTCTCATGGTGTGATATTAGTTTCAATGGTTACATGCAGCTACTAATAATAACTTTCCACGAATCATGAGCAATGCGTAGTTAGCGTGCATGATATCAAATCGCATTCGTCAAGGTAAATTGTGGCAGTGGTTTAGAGAGACGCGGAATACAGTGCATGTCTGACAGACCACTACTAGTGATGTGTGAAGTTACAGAGATACTCATCTACAGATGTACCCGTATAAACATGGACATATGTCATAGATCGGCAAATTACAGAAATTAACATAGATGTACTATTATATATACCATTGTTGAATCTTTTAACGTATTTCTGTCTTTTAAAAACAGCAATTCAAACACATCTCATTTAACTTCGTTTCAGCCTTGAGTTTTCAAATCATATCATTATAATTGTATTGTTCCGGATTCTTTCACGTAATTTTTGTATTCCTAAACCGTGATTCATTCAAATCTAATTTAGTGGTAAATTTAATTCAATGTACTACTTACCGGGCTCACAGCGGGTGTGGCCGGTCGACAGGGGATGCTCACTCCTCCTAGGCACCTGATCCCACCTCTGGTATGTCCAGGGGTCCGTGTTTGCCCAACTCTATGTTTTGTATTGCTTATAGGAGTTATGAGATTGATCACTGTTCATTATTTTCACCTCTCATAGGGGTGTACAGCAAAGAGGACACCTAGGTCATATATATTCTTTATAAACTTATATAAATATTTCAGTGATTTAATATTTGAAATTGTCATTAATCAAGGATGCTAATATATGTTCCTTTCCTTTGTGAATTTTAAACGAATATAGATCACATTCTAGGAAATTTTCAACAAAATATTACCTTATCATTCCTTAAAGGAACTGGTTCACGATTTTTGATAAAAATATTTTTCATTTTTGATGTTAAACATTAGAAATATAGCTCATTTGATGTAGACAGCCAAAATTTTGACCTACTGAATGCAAGAATAAAAGTAATATTTTAACCTTAAATATGTGTTATGTAGACAAAGATTCGAGTCTTTTTATGTAAACAAACAAACAAGTGAAATATTGATTTTGCAATATAATGCATCTTAATTTTGCATAGTAACAAATTTTAACTTTTAGATGACATATTTCACCCCAAAAATGCTTGAAATGTGAAAAATACTTAGATCGATGTCCATTTCTTTTGAAAATTTCGTAAACAATAGCATACCGCAACCTTTGTTTACAAAACAAATAATAAACTCTCTAAAATGAGATTCTGTGATGATGTATCACCTTAATTTTCATGTGAAATCTTTCAAACACATTAGACAGTAGATTTTGATCATTAAAAGTGAAAAACAAAATTTTGGGTAAAATCGTGAGTCAGTCCCTTTAAGAAATCAAGAGATATAAAAAAATAAATTGGTTTATATTTGCTTAAAATTTGATTAATATGTAGGTCAAACAATACTGATTTCTTTATTCTAAATTGTGAATACCAGTTAGTTGAATTTGTGGAAGATAATAATAGATTTATGATAAGTTAAAACTAGATAGCAGAATGACAAATGACATAAAATCAACTTGTGAGAACCCCTTCCACTTATTACTATTAAATAAGTCCTATTAGCGAAACCTCAAGAAAAAAGTGATTGCTACAAACCGGATGCAAACTCATCTGATTTGCCGAAGTTTAAAGTTTAATTTTGACAGCTCTCTTAATTTTGCGGTGTCATTGCTGTAATTTGCTGTCGGCGAATATTAATTACAATTTACATGAAAAGATATCATCATTTGTCAAATACACATTTCTTTAGACAATTTGTTAAGACAGCAATTCTGGGTATAAGGGTAACATGAAAATAGATTCTTCATGATGTCTGATTGAAAGACAAGCTTCCAAGATGTGCCAAACATATCCCCTCATACTGTGACGTGATTTCAAATAGTTCCATTTTTATAACTTAGACCTACTTTCAACATGACACACGTGTGCGTGTGTGTGTGTGTGTGGGGGGGGGGGGGTTAACTCACACTGTCTCACACCCCATATGGTGATTTGTGAAGTGGGTGGGTCGCTACATGGATTGAATTCGTAACTTTCAAGGTTAAATATTGTAATGTACATGTACATTGTTCTCACACTCAATCACTGCTATCATCAAATAGGTGGCGGATCCAAGATATCTTTAATATCGTCGTCAAAAACAATGGAAGGGAAGTCTCCCCCCCCCCCCCCCTAACATTGTATTAGTGGTGTATATGCGGATAATATCAGATACTAATAACTAGGAAAAAGGTGAAAATAATGAACAGTAATCAATCCCAATCACCATACCAGCAGAATTCAACATGCACGAAGATGTTTTATGTTTTCACTCAGCTCTACGTACGTGTACGTGCCTACTCTGTACGTATATTATACACAAGCTTTTTTTTTTAATCGTTAAATATTCCCCTGCAAAATAATCACACGAAAAATAATGTCTCTCTAGGGGGCTATTCAATGGAAGCTATATAGAATAAAATCATTTTATTTCCAAATCAGGGCTTCATGGGGCATGGCATGCCACACTATAATTACACGTGCACGTATATATACACATACATAACATGCCAACAGACAGAATAAACTCTTTTTCAGCTTATAGAACAACTACATAACTTGATTTAACATTAAATACTGTTCGATTGTTTTGTTGTTTAAACTTATAATATATTCTCTAAGTGTATACCATTGAGAATATGACTTAGTTATGTGTTGTGATGGACAAAGTTACTAGGCATTCGTAAGTATTTATTCATACGTTATTCCCTCCCATTGGGGATTTTAAGTTTAGTAATTGTAGATATAACCACCATTGCATTCAAGCAAAATAGATAATACATTTCACTAACATTATGTGTGGGAAAAGAGAAAAGCTATACACAATTAGATGATTAAAAGAGAAAAACAAATATGCTTAGTGGTGTGCAGTCCAACATACGAGTATGCGCATTAGTAGTTGGTCCTCTGGATTCAATGGAGCGCCGGTTGTCATTTGTCCGAAGCTCATCGCACCAGTTTGAAAATTAGCAAACGAAAGAATGTACTACCCAACTGGTTTAAAGGTGCCACCAACCTATAGCAGTGCACACACATATCAATTTTGTTTAATAACATAAAACCATGATTAGAATAATAATTGCACACGTGAAAAAAAAATGACAACTGGAAAAGTTATAACGATATATCAAAATGTTTTGGGACAAAATAAAACGTTTCAAAACTCGTAAACATATTTCAAATCTAGATATATATTTTTTTTCATGTGACAATTTCAAAGGTAATTAAATAGCATTATTCATACAACCTTAAGATAGTCCTTTGACCCACCCTGCTTGGTAAGTTTTAACTTTAAAGAAATATTAATTATCGCTTGTTATTAGCGTGAGGTTGTCAATAAAAGATTGATTAAGTGCTGACATGATACACGATACTTATCACCGTTACTGTCAGCTTAAGGTCGTCTCTCCAGGGGTGAAGCGCGAGCACCTTGTCAACATGGCCGTACGTCGGTTCCTGTGAGGGTAATATGTTTCCAGAATTTTAAATAGATGTACTCCTATATTTCATTTTACATATAAATCTTTTTCTAAATTCGGGATATGTATTTTAGCAACACTTTATACTGCAGAAATATAAGTATATCAATCATATTGGGTACCAGTATCTCAAAGAAACGTGTCTTGCTTTGCAAAGGAAGAATTTGCTTTGTAAGTGGATCCAATGCTCTGTAAAAAAAAAATATATATATATAATAATAATAATAAAATTTTTAAAAAATGGAACGAAAAATCTCATATATGCATGTATATATGCACCTTAAATTTCAAGAAAACAATAGAATTATTAGACTGTTTTACATGAAAGATTTACGACTGCGATTTAGAATTGTTATGATGCGACGGAACACCTGTTGCACCGTTACGTAATGATCTCACCTGCTACAGAGTCATAGATTATGTGGCAGACGATACGTGTCCACCAACATAGGACGACCGTGTTCTGCGTTACTTAGTTATTACATAATTAAGAATGATGATGCTAAAAAGCATACCCACAAGACCACACACAATTGGACAAAAGGAAATCTTTCTCTAGAGTGTCATTCCACCTGAAAGAGGAAGATTAAAACGCTAAATAATGTATAATTAACTATTTCGATAAATTAGCTGCATGAACATTAGAGAAAACAAATTTATAGCCATTTCGCCTGTAAACTAGATGTGACAACAATCAAAGAGTGATTAAAGTTCACTTTGTTGGGAAAAGTCTCCCCCCCCCCTTCATTTCACGTAATAGTAAGTACAATGTACATACATGTATGTAGATTCTTTAGAAATATAAAAGTCAATTCTGAATCTTCAAATTCGTAATTACCCTCATTTCTTATAACTTTGGCGTGACAAACTTAATTTGACAATGTTCAAAACATTTCAATTCCTCGCGAACGTTTGGTTCTAATGAAATATCGTCAATACTGATCATTAAAAGTTTCATGTGTCCATGTTATTTATTCGACTACATAAAAATTGTTTCTATTTTCAACAGATTCGTCAATAGATATCGGTTTTCCTTTGTATGATCTTAATCATTTTACTCCAGTTTGCATTTTCTTTCCAGATAGAAAATCTACTTTTAAATATGGTATGGTGACTAAACCCCTTTTGATGACATGATTAACAAGCACGATTCATTCTTTATAAGAACTACACGGATTTTGAAATTACGCGTCATGTTCTTCATTTGTGACCAACAGCCAGTTCATTCAGGTCCCGCAGCTCTCTAGTTTCTCCACTTTTTAGTGGAAAATGTCATTTTATTTTGATTGATTGATTGATATTGTTTAACGTCCCTCTTGAGAATATTGCACTCATATGGAGACGTCACCATTGCCGGTGAAGGGGTGCCAAATTTAGGCCTATGCTCGGCACTTATGGCCTTTGAGCAGGGAGAGATCTTTATCGTACCACACCTGCTGTGACACGGGACCTCGGTTTTGCAGTCTCATCCGAAGGTTTAGTCGCCTTGTACGACAAGCAAGGGGTACTGAGGACCTATTCTAACCCGGATCCCCACGGAACCATTTTATTTTGGTAGAAAACTATAAAAGTTAACGTCAAGTAAAAAAAGAGGTGAAAACATCAATGAGAATTAAAACATGAAAGTGAAGTCAAATTTTTGAAATCATACCTAATGGAATCGTGTATAAATCAAAATATGGTCCTGAAATCTGTTTCTTTTTGTTTATTATGATCATTCAGATCTAGATTGTGTTCTGTAAGTAATCCAGATGGTAAAAAGGTTAAGTTGCCAATATGTCTCTGTTTTAAAGAGGAATCTTTTAACTGACCTTTTCACAAGCGACAAACAAAGCGAATGGTCTTCCTGCAATTTCCGGTTTTAGTAAGGTCATAAGGATAGTACAAAGGTCAATTTGTCATGTGAATCCGAGAACAGCCACTGCCTTGAATTAAGAAAAATAGTCTCTACTTATAAAATGAATCTTGCAGACTGACCCTTTTACCAACGACAAACAAAGTGATAAGTCTGCAATTAAACTAGTTTCTTGTTGTCGACAACGCAGCGTGGAATAACCGTCCTGACGCTGAACAACTTTGACCGCACTTTAACAATCACTCAGGTATGTGAGTCACAAAGTCTGAGTAATGTTTAAGCTGTTGAAAGGTGTTAGAGTTGAAGGATAATTCCACCAAATCCCGAAAAAGTATCTGTTTGAAAGGAAAATGCAAAAACAAACAAATGAGACTCATCAGATTTCCTGATTTAATTATGCAATAAACATTACGATTCATTCTGGCCTGTTTTTCCTTTGTTTTCAAGCCACTGAAATTTTCAACAACCACCGTTTCCCCTTCCTGTCCCATTTATAACTATGCTTCACTAATCAATTATGGGTTTATTATTGTGTATTTAGTGTGTGCCCTTTTTGTGCATCACCTTTTTGCTATAGTTAGTGTTTTTTAACATCTGTACATGGTTTTTTTATTGAACCACTTTGTGTCATGTGACTAGTTAGCCTGTTAAAACTATCTAGTCAATTTTTAGTTATTAGTCAATTCTCTGATGTAGGCTCAGCCAATTAATTGCTATGTAAGATTATGTAATATGCAATTTTAGCTGTTAGTCACTTGTTATTTTAATAAATGACAAATTCACACAATGGTATTCTTTCTTATTTTTTAATTTGTAATGTACATCAAAAACAAGCTGCAAATTACCAGAACTATTTTTTCTTAAATATACATCATTTGGGCAAAATTATGAATATAAACACTATCATAAGCAACGTACAGGAACGTGAATGTCCCCTAGCGTTGTTATCATGAAATAAAAATGTAAGAATTGATAATCAACTTCAATACTTTTTATCTTGCTTGTTATCGTATAGCGGGTTTATTTTAGCGGTTAGATAGTTTTCTGCCAAAATTTCACTCGCGAAATATGCACCCAATTTGCGACTTCAGTATTTTCAAAAGGGATAAAATTCCTTGTCCGCAAAATATATTACGCTAGATTTATAGAAGTTATGAGATTGATCATTGATCATTATCTTCACCTTTTTATTATTAGCATACCTTTGAGCAAGGAAATCGCCAAATTTTAGACCCGCGGAAAAAAACCGTTACACGGTATTTGAAATAGAAGCGTTTTGCCTGTGACAAAACGAGAAAATAAAGACGGACATGTCATGTGCTGCAAATATGTTGTAAAAACCATGCGTTCTCCTAGTTGTAGTAAAACCAAAGTTATAAATCAGGTTGAAAATTTTATAGTTTCCGGGTTGTAGGAAATTATGGGACAGAAGTTTTTATCCATCGGGTGATAGTCAGTACAACACGTGCAATATCATGAAGTATAACTTTTACATGCATTCTAACTTCCGGAATATTTACACCCTGACATAAACAACAATATCACATCATGTACAAAGAAGTAAGACAAAGCATTTTCAAACAGCAACAAATATGTATTATATCATTGCTATTGAGTATTGCGTGACAGTTTTCCTCTCTTTTAAAGATGGTATGTCTAAGGTACACACTCTAGTATATGTAGGTAAATCTTCAGATGTTTGAATAAAGTACACTTGTGATACTTTATGTCTTCCACACACACCGTTCCAAGAATCATATTTCCATAAAATAGAAAAATATAAAACGGATTTTGATTGGTCATTTTTACTCAATGTACGAAGTGATAAGAAATCGCAATGCGATTGGATGCTTTTTATATTTTTATGTTTCTGTCAATTTAAGCACAAATCCTATTAATATTCATAAATCTGTTTATAGCTATCAATCATTGTGGTATTTAAACATGCCGCAATCTACAGCTGTGAGATTTACATGTAAATGAGTGGTATTTTTAAGCTGGATTACTAGAGATGCTGTCCAGGTGATACATCGATAAACAGATATACACCAGTGAAGGGTTTGAATGTACTGAGGCTAATACAAGTCTATCGCAATACGAAAACGCTAAATTAGTAGCAGTTTCTTCTCTGCATGCGTGTCATCTTTTATATAACCCTTTACTACAGGTTTACATACCGATCACTTTTAAGACAGGGATTCTGATGAAGACCGAATGGGCAAACATAATCGAGTTCATAAATTAAAAAGAAATAACGTTTTTATGTGAATAAGGCTCTCCCCTTCATTAACACTACCTGGCGATATCGCTGTAGGACCTCTCAGTAATCATCATCGACCTTATATATAAATCATATCTTCAAGGTGCTCAGTATTCCATTATCATTGAAATACATGTGTATACCATTCATGAAAGAAATATAGACAGAATGATAGACACTATGCCTAATGTAGATTACAATATGGTTAACTGGTGAGAATCTGCAAACATTATCACCTCCTTGATAAATTCAATTTGCATATTAAAATTGATTTCTTAACATTCTTACATGCTGATATTTTGTGATTTTTACGTGTCATCGTCAACTGCAACGAGCAGTAGTTTTGGGCATGAGGAATGTAGCTTCATGTTTCTAAATATAGTGGTTTCCATCTGACAGCCAAATCTTTATCATAAAGACAACAAATGTCGTGTCCTACTTATTTGACCTATATAACCTAATATTCCACGAAAAAACTGAGCCGGGATTTCAAAAGTATCACTTTGCATATTTCCAAGGGGAGGTCTTTAAAGCTACTGAATACAATAATATATTTTCGATTTTGGCAGAAAAACCTGAAATGTTCTTACATTGACCTTAAAAAACGGAGACCCCGTGTCACGGGTGGCGTGTACAGTGTATATGATAGAGAACCATCTCTGCTACGGTCGGAATTATCGCACTAAAATTGGTGACATCTCTAATGTCACTTAAAACAACATACAACGCGGGTATGGCTGGTGCACAAGGAATGCCTACTCCCAGGCACCTGATCCCACCTCTGGTATTTTCCAGGGGTCCGTGTTTGCCCTTCTTTTAATTTTGAATCTTTATAGGATTTATAAAGAAACAATCAGAATATTGGCCACTGTATTTCATGATGTGGAGAAGACAAAATATAGAATATCTACTAAATGAATACACTGTCAGAATGAATGGATGAAATATGTGACAGTGTATTGTATAAAATTTGCAGCTGGTTTAGCAAGGATGTTCTTGTTTGATGGTGTGGTGTTTGGAATGAGTTCCCCCAAGGTCATTATGGCTGCTGTAGCAACAACTGCCTAATGACCTTGAACACATTTTGTGATTTCCTTCTGATCCATGCCCAACTGAAATTTTCATATACATTGTATCTCCCCATACCTCATTGTGACATTGGTACTGCACATGCTAAAACTAACAAAGCTAGAATTGTCTTGAACATTTGGATAATTATAATATGAATTATCTAAAATCAAATTATTTTCATCCAAGTCGCCATGAAATATTTCTTAGAAATCCTCCATGGACCAAGTCCCAGGTAAGAATGGTGCACTGTTCTGGAAATTGTAAACAGTTTTTACGCATTTCAATGGCATCCTGAGCCCGATGTTAATTGTGGTGTAAGGCCACACAACATCCGGTAAATGCAGGGTATTTTCTCGTGTATATGCTAAATAGTTTATTATCGTTTTATGGATTATTTTCAATAGAATTCAAGATCATTTCAAATTTGTCAAACTAAAATAGGTCTCAGAACATAGTCACTGTTTGGTTTAATTACTTAAAAATCACTTAATTTTTTCCAAAAATTAAATTCATATTTAAATTGCCAACATCAGTACATCTGGGCGTTAAATTATACATGCACAGGTTCCTTCAATGAATCTTCCAACTGACAAAAAGATACGGTATAAATGAATATGAGATGCATTTTTAGGCACACCATGGGACGGTCTTTTGAGGACACGTCAATGACACAACTGGTATACTACTGCACTTTTATACTTTGTTATAGATATGTAGAAATTGTTGACAGCAGAATCTTTAATAGAATTTGAAGGAAAGCGTGTAAAGCAAATGACTAAACTCAAGAGTTCCGCAAGGTGGGACATTCCCCTCACAATATAGGCAATCAGTAAATATAAGTATCTAGCTGAATCGATTTATTACACCTTTGACTTTTTGACCCCCAAATCAATAGAATTCTTCCTCTCTTGATAACAAAGTTATATGTGAAATATCAACTCAATGAAGCAAACAATATGCGACCTCTAGAGTGTCTACAAGCGTTTTGTATTCTCTCCCCTTGAAACCTTGACCTTTTGCAATTGACCTCAAAATCAATGGGATTCTTCCTGTCTTGATCACCAAATATCTGTAAAGTATCAAAACAATCAGACAGAAACGCGGTCTCTAGAATGTGTACAACCCTGACCTTAGGACCTCAAATCAATAGGGTTCTTCTCCTCTAGAGTGTCTACAAGCTTTTTGTATTAAGTACCCTGACCTTAGGACCTCAAATCAATAGGGTTCTTCTCCTCTAGAGTGTCTACAAGCTTTTTGTATTAAGTACCCTGACCTTAAGACCTCAAATCAATAGGGTTCTTCTCCTCTAGAGTGTCTACAAGCTTTTTGTATCAAGTACCCTGACCTTAGGACCTCAAATCAATAGGGTTCTTCTCCTCTATAGTATCTACAAGCTTTTTGTATTAAGTACCCTGACCTTAGGACCTCATATCAATAGGGTTCTTTTCTACAGTATCTACAAGCTTTTTGTATTAAGTACCCTGACCTTAGGACCTCAAATCAATAGGGTTCTTCTCCTCTAGAGTGTCTACAAGCTTTTTGTATTAAGTACTCTGACCTTAGGACCTCAAATCAATAGGGTTCTTCTCCTCTAGAGTGTCTACAAGCTTTTTGTATGAAGTACCCTGACCTTAGGACCTCAAATCAATAGGGTTCTTCTCCTCTATAGTGTCTACAAGCTTTTTGTATGAAGTAACCTGACCTTAGGACCTCAAATCAATAGGGTTCTTCTCCTCTATAGTGTCTACAAGCTTTTTTGTATCAAGTACCCTGACTTTAGGACCCCAAATCGACAGGGTTCTTCTCCTCTATAGTGTCTACAAGCTTTTTTGTATTAAGTACCCTGACCTTTGGAGCCCAAATCAATAGGGTTCTTCTTTCCTATGCATGGCGTTCCAGATCAATGGAGCAAACGATGTTGCTTCTGGAATGTTTACAAACTCAGAGTTAAACACAACCGCGCACGCACAAACACCCGTTACTATATCTCTCGCAATGTACTGCGAGGGGATATTAATCAAATTTATTTCAAGTGTAGTCAATCATTGAGATGTTTGAACTGGTGAAAAAACAAATATATTTTTTTATTCCGAGACTTAATTGCTAGAAAAATCTCTGTCAAAATGAATGTGACCCCCCCCCCCCTCACATCCCTCCTTAAGTATTCGCTATTATAGAGGGAACTTGAATGTTTATAAGTTTTAGGGAAAGCTTTAATTTCTGATCATCTGTTTAAGAAGTACCTGCCCCCTCTGTTTATTGAAAAACAGTATCAAATATGATCAACTTCAACATGGATGTCAATAGTTAGAGTGCAGACAATTCCTATCACTCATGTGAATGATGGCTTGTTTACTAATACCAAGTGTATTGTTCTGTTTTCTTTGTCAGTGTCGTGCTGATGCGAGACTTTAAATTCATTTTCTTTTTTGTAATAAACAGATAATTGACCCCGCACATCCATCACACTCTGTCCGTCTTGACACGTTCTGAGGTAAGAATGGATGAAAACAATGGTAATCTCATTTTAATCATCAATATCTTCATAGTTATTTACAAACGTATGTGAAATTTCTTTATCTGGAGACATTCCCACATTATAAATTCACAATCTCAAGGTAAGATATTTGAAATTTATTCAGGTCATGTTCCTGTTTCATCAGCAGATGACGAACTGACAGCTAAAATACCTAGTACCTACATGTTCAATATTTGAACATAAACTGCAACTTGGTATAGAAAACTTCTTCTTCTTCATAACTACTTAGAGTAAATATGGAATCCCTTGTCATTTAGCTGAAGGTCTTTATAAATCCAAGAACCTCGATGCTCCAACTTCAAGTTTTTAACGCCCACATGATATCAGGAACAAAGAAATTTCTTGGAAATCTTCTGTGAGGAAATCTAAATCGCCAAAAACTACATTAAACGGTTGATGATACACCGAACAAGACGGTCAATTAATCTCCCATACAATACAGGAAACAGCTAAGTGGCAGTAGTCCACTGTTCTTGACAAATTAAAATATTCCAGAGAAGCATCCGTTTTAAAGAAGAACAAGCGGAAGGCGAAAGTCACCAAAGTGTCACTAACGATTGTATTAAAGTGTTGCAGAACCACTTATAGGACTAGCGACTAAACTGTACAACCTGTTGACGATTGGTAGACTGTGAGTGATGTAAGACATCTGATGAAAGCAAATACAGCTCTAACACAGAGTTCCCGTATTCCATTCACATATCATAGTTCCCGTATTCCATTCACAGATCATAGTTCCCGTACTCCAGTCACAGATCACAGCTCCCGTACTCCAGTCATAGATCTTAGTTCCCATACTCCAGTCACAGATCATAGTTCCCACACTCCAGTCACAGATCATAGTTAACCTACTCCATTCACAGATCACAGCTCCCGTTCTCCATTCACAGATCATAGTTCCCACACTCCATTCACAGATCATAGTCCCCACACCCCAGTCACAGATCATAGTTCCCGTTCTCCAGTCACAGATCATAGTCCCCACACTCCAGTCACAGATCATAGTTCCCGTACTCCAGTCACAGATCATAGTTCCCACACTGCAGTCACATATCATAGCTCCCATATTCCAGTCATAGATCATAGCTCCCGTAATCAAGACACATATACATGTAGCTCCAGAAATCCGGTCAACATCACAGCTCAAGAAATTCAAAGATCATAGCTCCAGTACTCCATTCACAGACTATAGCTCTCTACTCAAGCCACAGATCATAGCTCTAGTACTCAAGTTAGATCATTTAGTACTCCATTCACATAGCATAGCTCCTGTACCCCAGTCACAGATCATAGACCCCGTACTCCAGTCATAGACCACAGCTCCAGTACTCCAATCACAGTATAATTATAAGCAGAGAAAATTTCCTGATGCAAGTCAGTTCTGAAATCATTTCCACCTTCGTGACACGAACGTACAGGATGGATGTTTTGGCTGAACACTGGTATCATTATGAACAGGAGAATGTTTCACTGGTATCATGTTACATTTCATCGCTTGATTGTTAAATCAAATAACAATTCTTTTGGGGGTTTTGTTATTGCTCTATGACTCAGATACAATTTTGCTCGCCAATTCATTCTGGGCACCTTACATTTCTAAGAATTCGTTACATGCAATTTACATTATTTTCTGTGTCCACTTCATATAAAAGAAATTGTTTTCTAACAGCAGAGTCGTTGGACTTTTTGTTCTTATGTGCGGTGGTTGGACTCTAATGATACCTTGTATAAGGACCTGGCTCTTATTGGGTTTCAAGGTTAAAGTTGGACGAACAAGGTCACATAATGAGAATATCAAATAACTATGAGTAATGTTTAACTAAGCAACATTTTATCTAGATTTTGTCAAGGTTGAAACATTTGTTCCTATCGGTTTTCAAGGTTAAATATGATGTTAAGACCACTGGAGGAGAACGTTTTGATTTTTTTTATGGAGATGGGTATTCGAAAATTAATGGTCCGACGAAATTCTTTAGTATGTACATGTCGTAATTAGCATTGGTAGTATATAGAATTGCTTTAACAATGGTATTAAGCCACAGTTTCCATAGAAACCAACACTTGTCAATCTTCAGTGATAAATACCATATGTGTTTCAAATGAGTTATATAAATGTTATAGATAGAAGGTCACACCTTTTTAATGTCGTTATTGACCACATATTGTTAATGTCAACACTTTACACGACAATTCCTCACGAAAAATTAAAGACTAGGTTTTTTGACATCACAGACAACTGCTTCTTCAATAAAAATGAAACAGAAAATATACCTTGTAATCAGTTAACCAAAAATCATTTTGTCAAACACCACACTGATTCTACGCACAGGTACTCTAAAGTTGAAGTTAAAAGATGCTGGAATTCCTCATTAACAGTATAATAGCTATTTGGTATTTAGTGATCAGGTATTCCAACAGTCTGTTGGATTTCTATGGGTACGAATTGTGCTTCTTTATTAGATGACCTGTTTTTATATTCTTTCGAGGAAGAATTCATTCAAAAGCCTCTACATGAGAAGATTGATTGATTGAATATTGTTTAACGTCCCTCTCGAGAATATTTCACTCATATCGAGACGTCACCACTGCCCGTGAAGGGCTGCAAAATTTAGGCTTATGCTCGGCGCTTATGGCCATTGAGCAGGGAGGGATCTTTATCGTGCCATACCTGCTGTGACACGGGACCTCGGTTTTTGAGGTCTCATCCAAAGGACCGCCCCATTTAGTCGCCTCTTAAGACAGGCAAGGGGGTACTGGGGATCTATTCTAACCCGGATCCCCACGGCTGTGGCCTTCAACTCGAGATTTAGATAAATCGACGATGTTTCATTTATTAACATTAATCATTTTCATTCATTATATCCATTCGCAATATGCCAGTAGACACCACAGAGTCATATAATTTGCGAAATGCTGACTTTAAGAGACTGTTGGAACCCCTGTAATATCAACGTATTTGTAGCCTGCCTCGATTAAAAAAAACTTATCATACGCAGAACGAGCTCTTGCGTATCGAATCAGTTGAGAGACAGAAATGCCATGTGCAGAAAATAATGCAATATTGCTACATCAATAAGAGAAGTTGACGATGGATATGCTGAGGCCATCTCCTTTGTCATATTTGAGTGGATAGTTTGAAGTTAACATTTATCTAAATATGAATCATATGTGGAAGATTCCATGGTGGCTTTGATTTCGAGTCCACTGGGATATATCAAATAATTGATCGTATATTGTTTAACTTTCCTCTCGAGAATTTTTTCACTCATATGGAGTCCCGTGGGGATCCGGGTTTGAATAGATCCTCAATACCCCTTGTTTGTCGTAAGAGGTGACTAAATGGGGCGGTCCTTCGGATGAGACCGCAAAAACCGAGGTCCCATGTCACAGCAGGTATTGCACGATAAAGATCCCTCCCTGCTCAATGGCCATAAGCGCCGAGCATAGGCCTAAATTTTGCAGCCCTTCACCGGCAGTGGTGACGTCTCCATATGAGTGAAATATTCTCGAGGGGGACGTTAAACAATATACAATCACTCATATGGAGACGTCACCATTGGTGATGAAGGACTGCAAAATTTAGGCCTATGCTTGGTCTTTTGAGCAGAGAGGGATCGTTAACGTGTGACACAGGGCCTCGGTTTTTACGGTCTCATCCGGAGGACCGCCCTATTTAATCGCCTGTTACGGCAAGCAAGGGTTACTGAGGACCTCTTCTAACCCGGATCCCCACGGGACACAGACTTATGGATGAAAGTAAATATTGTTACCTAAATAAAACAACGTCAGTAAAAGTCGAATTAAAGCAACAGAAAGAGAGATATTTCCATCTCGCGTAGGAGTTTTAGAATAACTTCTGCCTCAAAACAACATAAAACCAGGTCAGTTACTTTACAAAAACGATCATGGTTTTCAGGGTTCAATAATTTGGTAAAGGTCATTTGAATGGAAATTGTACATCATGGGTGTTCTAATTTCAATTACACTTAATATGATACTATATTCGAAATAGGCATGTTGCGAGGGGATTCCCCGCCGTGTGGGACTCTCGTTAGCTAAAATGCGAAATTTTAAAATTGAAACGCGACTTCGTCAGCGAGACGATCAAAGAGGGTCGTTGTGCATATAGACTTAACCCCGTCCTGTTATCTACTTTTGTCTCTATGCATTCTATGATTTGTATGAGGACTGGGCTATACACAAAATAAACGACACCTACTAAGGATAATGGGCTTCGGAATCATGAGAGTCAAGGTCGCAATGCCAGAATCTTACATGTGATTAACCAATGACTGGGAAGATAATTTGGCAACAAAGATGTTTTTAAACAATGTAAAAGTACACATGCTTCGCTTTCAATTCCTTGCATGCGATTATTACACTTGGCTGAAATTGAATATAATTACGTCATTCTTTCCTCTGTTTATCCTCCTACTACTCCTTGTGTTGTGTGATCTGTGGTCGGAAAATTTCTTTGATGGAGACAACAAATCTTGGCTTGTTCTTATTAATTATACTAATTACATGCTACCGATTTGATTAAAAACAAAGTAACGGTTTTGGTTTGTTTTTCAGTATGTACTTTGGAGAACATGCAACGTTAAAACGTAATGTTTTTACAGATTGAATTCAAAGAAGAATGCTGCTGTATTTGTGTTCTTTGTGTGACAGTCTTGAATCAGTCTCTCAAACTGTTATATATGTTGCTGCTTTTCTAAACAGATCTGTTTTCCATTTGCGAGGCTTCTTTTTTTTTTTTTTTTGATTCAGAGTCTATATATACATTACTGTCCAGTAATATCAAATGCAAGATTTTATTATCTTAAATTCATTTACCAAACTATTCAATGAATAATTCAGTTTTGTTACTTATTTCCAAGTTAAGTGTAAATTTCAAGATTAATTCAAATGAACCAAGGAATCATGAACATTAATATATCAATCACTTGTCCAGCGGTACATGATACTAACATTACTTACATTGTATAATTAGCGCTGATCCAGATTACGACACCAGGCATGCGAAACAAGCATATGATTGCGTCAGTTTACCTAGTTTCGTTGCCCTTCTCCTTCTTGAAATACACAAATATATCGTTCACTATATGCAAAAAAATGAAAATAAATAAGGTTTCACAAACACTAAATCTTAAGCTTGTCTCGCACTAATTTCTCCACACCTTACAATTTTTCCATTCTTATTGCAGTGATTAATGTTTCCAGCCGCTACTCTCTGCCTGCTCTATGTCTTGACAAAAACTGACCATTGCCAGGTGGTGAAATATCCTTTATGCAATAAACACACGTATATTTCAATCATGCAATTTAATAAATTCATATTTATTCCAAGAATATTCTCATTTATCCTGCGGAAAATTTGGCGAGCATTGGGGACCTTGACATACAGATTTGTCGCGTAAAGCGGCAAGCAATTATCGCAGGTGTCGAAGATTTAATTATTAAGATCACTGTCGTGTTAAATTGATCAAAATATGCTATTTCTTAAAGTCTTATTAGTGTAAAGCATGCATAGAACAGTAGTAAAACTTCCGTTGAACCCCGGTATGATTATTTTATCGACTTTGAACTCGCATTGTAGGTCTATGCATAAACGCATGAATTTCCATATTATTGTATATAGCGTGTTAGAATTGCGTACGAAGAATAATTTCAATATACTCTTCCTTGATTAAATAATTGCAACTTCAGAACAAGAGTAATATGCAATGATACTAAATCGTTTCAGGAGATTAAATACTTCACACCATTTCTTTATTCGGTAACATTAATTGCAAATGGAATATTAAATTCACATCGAATTCATTACCTCCATTGTCGACGGAATGTTTTCAAAAAATCTATCAACTGTTAATCATGGATAAAAATATTTCTAGTGATTGATAGTTTAATTTTAATATTTCGGTACGCTGTTACTTTTTTTAACACAATATCTCTGATAAAGTCCACTCTGTATTGAAGTATGACCCTATTCTTCGAGTGCACCTAAAATTGGTTGTATAAACGTTATATGTTTCGAATCTATTTTAGATTCTTTAGCAACTTGCAAATAATTATTGTGAGTTTATTGCCTCCAATAAACCACGTTATGGCCAGTATTTCTGCTTTATAGCATAAACTTACTTTACTAGATTTTTTATTATTTAAATCTACTACGCGACCTTCTTTTAGCGAAGAGAAGATTTAACGCCGAAACCATGAAATAAATCACAATAGCAGTGCCTGTTTCTTTCATTGTAAGTAATCATGCTTCTCCAGCTAAGAAAATAAAGACACGATACCGTTTATCCAATTACAATCGTCCTCACATACGGTTACTGCCCTGCTGTTTAATTTTTTATACATCCAAATGCACCTTAAGAAGCCATAAGATGCTCGTGTCCGAATGGCATTGCTATGTCAGTTTCGCACGTGACACATCGATGCTGCTATTGGACCCTCTTCTGGGTTACTGCTTTCCAACAAAACCCCAACAGAAAGAGAAATGGTATTAGATTATATGTGTTTGTGCGTCTACAGTATCATGTGACGGGAAGTTGATACAATAGAAATGGCTGACGTTGTTTTCCACGTGCGGAAAGAGGAATACTCGTTCCTTTTAGTGGTTAACCGAAGTGATCCAACGATATACAGGCATATGGTTAACCCGCTCGTCTGGTCTCTACATGAATACTTTGATAACATTATCTTCATCCATTTATCACGTATAGGGACATTCATTTATTGTTGTTTTGTTATATTTATTTACTCCAATCATCATGTCGTAGCTTGTTTTTATTTTGTAATAACAATCAGAACTACAATTGTACTTTATATAGTATATGTCTTGGAAACTCTTCTGCAGAATACTGAAAATTCAAGTTCAAATCCAAAAGAATTAAAAATGAGAAGTAATTCATTTTAGAATATCAACAGGTGCACGTTTTGATAAAACGTTTGAAAAAGTTGCGTTCTTGTTCAACAATATCATGTCGATATATTTTTTTAGATGAGATAGTAATAATATCATGATCAGTTTTGAAGAAAAAATATTTTGCAGATCTTGATATCTCATAGAATGACTTTTGATTCGCTGATCACTTGAAAAGAAAAAAAAGACACAGCATTTATAATGGAAATACCAGTTAAGTCATGCAGTTTAGTTTAAAAAGACACTACAGCTCACTTTGCGCAAAAATCATGAAATGAAAATTTCCCCAGCACTTTATCAAATTTTGTTGCATATTTTAATGTATGAACTCTGCGAAAATAACACTTATCTAAAGTTGAAATTCTCATTTTAACGCAAAAATTAATACTTTTAGATGACCTATACAAAAACAATATCAAGTCTCCTCCTTTCGGTCTTCAGACGCATGCGCATAGACGGTAAACAGCGCAGTATGTCGTCCAGTAAGATAGATAGATAGATCCAGAAGTTTGACAGATTCTGCGAGAAAAAAGTTAAAATAGAATGAGATTAACTAAAATTTACGTTGGGATCAGTATGACCGTTGGAAAACAAATAGCTAGGAGAAACGCACGCACTTCTCAGTGGCGGATCTAAGATTTCTGAAGGGGAATGCGAAATTCAAATATTAGCCAAATTACACAGTCACTTTGCGCGCCAAATTTGGAGTTACACTCATAATCTGTGTCGAAAAAAGGGAGAGGGGTCCTGGCGCCCTCTAAATCTGCCATTGGGACTAGCCCCGAAGACCCTGCTTTAAAAGTAAGACTACGGATAACTCCGTTTACCTGATCAGGATATAGGGCTCACGGCAGATGTGACCGGTCGACAGGTGATGCCTACTCCTCCTAGGCACCTGATCCCATCTCTGGTATGTCCAGGGGTCCGTGTTTGCCCAACTACAGTATCTATTTTGTATTGCTTGTAGGAGTTGTGACATTGATCACTGTTCTTTATCTTCACCTTTCACTATAGTGCTATTTTTTTTTTATCTGAACACGACACGTACGTGTTAGTTTATAAACATTGGTCAATAGGAATATGGAAGGGTTTCTTTTAAATTTTAAACTACTGATTAATAATTTCTTAATTATAAGAAGCAGGGAATAATTTCATACCTGAAAGGCGTGTGTGGACTCCCTAAGGGGTATTTAAATAAGTTTCTACACAACACCTTTGCTGTCATTCAAAATCACGTGATGGAAATAAGCATTCAAAAGTCTGAGTCAGCATGAAGAAACCTTTTATATCCGGATGATCTTCAAAGTGCTGTTGAGAGCAAATTGATGCATCCAAATTGTTCAAAATTGTCAGTATGGATATGCCTATTATCATTTTATCAATACACTTCATTATGATGTTGAAAATGCGCTGTAGTGTCTCTTTAACTATGCGGAATATATTTAACATTGACATACATGCTAATTTTAAAGAATATACATGTACGCTTTCTATTTGTAAAAAAAAAATATTTTTTAAATCAAATATCTATTCAAAAAACGAATTTTGTATCCAATTCCATACAAAAATTCTGTTTGAACTATGCACAGTCTTTATGTATATGATTAACTTCCACAGACAGATTTGAAGAGTGCGGACGAGATACCCCCACCCCCATCCGACCCACCCTTAAATATTTCAATGCATAAACAAATCATTATAACATTTCAAATAAATATCATTTATAAAACATTCTAAGGTAGATAAGCAAGAACCGAAAATATACAAATGGAAATAAATACATGTGTACTTTTACATAAATGTAGGAACCTCCCTAGAAACCACTAAGGCTCACATAAGACCTGTCTTAAAACAATGTGTTTAGCTTCACGTGACTATAGATTTCTGAACTCGACTCCAGTTTTGTTATTGTTTACTAAAAATTTTAAAAACATTCATAGTTATGTTCTTGCATGCACTTGGGCTACCGGGTACCTAAAAATTTTAAAATAAATTTTAGCAAAATTTCTTTTAATTTGAATTAAAAATTGTATGTACACCCTTTTTCATGAGATGTTTCAGATGACAAAAAGATCCTAAAACATGGCATCATAAATGCTCGACGTTTCCAATGTTTTTAAAAATTGCAATTTTGGGTACTTTTTTTCTTTCCGTAAACTTCAAAGGCACACTACACAATATATATTCAACAGGTACGTGTATGTTCCGAGAGTGAGCATATAAGATATATAGATATTTAATATCTAGTAGTATTTACATTCCTACACTGAATTCTTCTACTATACGCTAAATATACATGTATATATATTTTCCTAATTTACAAAGTTCATTAACACTTTTAAAATTTGTACAATTTTTCATATACTCTGTGTGTTTGAAATAGATAATACTCTTTTAAGTAGATAGGTACATGTTCATTAAAAGCAATGCAAGGTGAAGATAACGAACAGTGGTTAATCTCATAACTCCAAAACGCAATACAAAATAGATAGTTAGGGAAACACGGACCCTGGACACACCAGGCGTGGGATCAGGTGCCTAGGAGGAGTAAGCATCCCCTGTTGACCGTTCACACCCGCCGTGAGCCCTATATCCTGACCAGGTAAACGGAGTTATCCGCAGTCAAAATAAATACACAAAAAAAGCACACGATGAAATGTCACTTTCCAACTTCAAAGTGCTACGTGTGGATATGGCGCAATTTTTTTTTATCAACCAATTACAAAAGTATAAGATAAGTTTTAATTCTCGAAGATCACGCATAAATTTTCTACTGAATTTGATAGCGAATGCGTTCATGTAACTAACATGTGTGAAATACGTGATTTGATTTACCAAAAACAAGCAATTGAAAAAGATATGAGGAAGAAAATGCGTAAAACGAATCTCGAAACACGATAATTCCTGATAAATACTGGATATAGTAGTGCCAACTAATGCGCGCGCATGTGGATACATTTGTTGGATACCTCAGACGAACCGAAAGTGAAAAGCCGAGATCGATCTAATGACAAAACGTGCGGTCTGTTAACAGACCACTTTATGAGGGTATATGAATTTACCTTTTGCAAAAATAATTCTAGTGGAAGTTTATTTATACACTCCTATCCATTCTAAAAATAATTCTAGTGGAAGTTTATTTATACACTCCTATCCATTCTAAAAGTAATTCTAGTGGAAGTTTATTTATACACTCCTATCCATTCTAAAAGTAATTCTAGTGGAAGTTTATTTATACACTCCTATCCATTCTAAAAGTAATTCTAGTGGAAGTTTATTTATACACTCCTATCCATTCTAAAAATAATTCTAGTGGAAGTTTATTTATACACTCCTATCCATTCTAAAAATAATTCTAGTGGAAGTTTATTTATACACTCCTATCCATCCTAAAAGTAATTCTAGTGGAAGTTTATTTATACACTCCTATCCATTCTAAAAGTAATTCTAGTGGAAGTTTATTTATACACTCCTATCCATCCTAAAAATAATTCTAGTGGAAGTTTATTTATACACTCCTATCCATTCTAAAAATAATTCTAGTGGAAGTTTATTTATACACTCCTATCCATTCTAAAAATAATTCTAGTGGAAGTTTATTTATACACTCCTATCCATTCTAAAAATAATTCTAGTGGAAGTTTATTTATACACTCCTATCCATTCTAAAAATAATTCTAGTGGAAGTTTATTTATACACTCCTATCCATTCTAAAAATAATTCTAGTGGAAGTTTATTTATACACTCCTATCCATTCTAAAAATAATTCTAGTGGAAGTTTATTTATACACTCCTATCCATTCTAAAAATAATTCTAGTGGAAGTTTATTTATACACTCCTATCCATTCTAAAAATAATTCTAGTGGAAGTTTATTTATACACTCCTATCCATCCTAAAAATAATTCTAGTGGAAGTTTATTTATACACTCCTATCCATTCTAAAAATAATTCTAGTGGAAGTTTATTTATACACTCCTATCCATTCTAAAAGTAATTCTAGTGGAAGTTTATTTATACACTCCTATCCATTCTAAAAGTAATTCTAGTGGAAGTTTATTTATACACTCCTATCCATTCTAAAAGTAATTCTAGTGGAAGTTTATTTATACACTCCTATCCATTCTAAAAGTAATTCTAGTGGAAGTTTATTTATACACTCCTATCCATTCTAAAAGTAATTCTAGTGGAAGTTTATTTATACACTCCTATCCATTCTAAAAGTAATTCTAGTGGAAGTTTATTTATACACTCCTATCCATTCTAAAAATAATTCTAGTGGAAGTTTATTTATACACTCCTATCCATCCTAAAAATAATTCTAGTGGAAGTTTATTTATACACTCCTATCCATTCTAAAAATAATTCTAGTGGAAGTTTATTTATACACTCCTATCCATTCTAAAAATAATTCTAGTGGAAGTTTATTTATACACTCCTATCCATTCTAAAAGTAATTCTAGTTGAAGTT